>NW_026099574.1:2916110-2957466 GCF_025091365.1 Daktulosphaira vitifoliae
GTTTTAAAATATTTATTAATTTTAAATAATATTAGCCACAAGTGATCAATTAATATTATATTATGAAATATTTCAATTTTGAATTGTTGTTGATTTTATTTATTCACAATATAAATAATAAATACTAGTAATTTTTTTACATCTAAAGAAAAACAAGCGGGAGCTTATACTAAGCAAAAAATCTTGTTCTAGAATAGACCTTTGTTTTCAACAATTCTTCTAATTTGTGCAGACATGTAGATTATGTCAAAATCTAAATAATCATATAGGCCCTATTAAAGAAAACGAAGACAGCTGCTATTTATGTTGTGTGATATGATTAATATACCAGTGGGACATTTTTCTCTTTAAAAGCTGTCAGTTCTTTTAGAGATGATCATAAATCCTGTTATTTTTTTTTTTAGATATTTCGTTCTTGGCTTTTTGTTTAAAATTCATCAAGCCAATTCTTCGTTTCATATACACTATTTGAATATTTTCACAGTTTTGTATTTTGCACAAGACTAATAAGAATTTAATGTATAATATATACTTTTTAAAATACCATTAATTTTTGTCATTTAATCGAGATGATAAACAAACCAAAGATGCCACCTCTAGAGTGCCCATCAAAGATCGTATATAGCAACTAATATTGTCAATATAAACATAGAAATGTAGACAGACTACTACAACTACTTACATGTATAAAAACTTTTGTTCTATTGAATTAGACAATGGCACTGATTCATCCTTTATAATCACAGGACTTTAAATTAGACGAACAAAAGTTAGCTTATACATTGAACTGTGGAGGTGGCAAGCTGAACAATGACGTTAATATGTTATTATGTAAAATTATTGATTACTATATGAAGAAACAATAATTTAATCACATGTGGTAGAGTTGCTAAATCACTATCAGAAATCCTCACAATTCATTAATATTTATTAAAAACTGTAGCGGTCAAACACAGGCACTATAGTCTAGTCTCGTCAATGAGTCTAGGTCACATCAAACGTCATCAGACATCATTGCTAGGAAAACACAAAAAGCATTTTTGCCTGCTTATAATACCTTTGACGCGATGTAATATGTCTGACCTTCGCTAATAATATACAACAATAAAATATCGTTGGACTTCTCACGTAGCTTATACCCTGTCTACAGCGTGGGACGGACCGTGACCGTGACTGGTCCTCCGGCGATTAATAATAACGATTGCGAATTTGAGTTCTCTGCGGATTTAATATAACAAAATACATAATATTTTAAGAATGTCGTTGACGTTTGAACCTCTGAATAATAGCTACGACCTTCGAGATTAAATCTTCTATAAAACAAGGAAATATCGCAAAATTGTTGTTCTACGGGCGGACCCCAAATTTTCTTTTTAAATACATAATGAAGTAGAAATTAAATCTGAAATGTAGTTGAAAACGTTTAAAAAATCTTATAAGATATAGTGTAGGTGAATACGTGCGAATTGAATTGTTTTTTTAAATATTGCATTTAATCCGGTACATGCATACTGATGTGTAGTAATGTCATCGATCACTCAATTATTGTTATTATTTTTTTCAATTCATGTAAAAAATTATTATTTATGTTTAAACCGGTAATTCTAGAGACGGATTAACAAGCTATTCAAAAACATCTAGTTTAGATTATTTTGAGCAGTGAAATGAGACAGAAAAGTTACTGCGACGTATCATGATAGTTTAATGAAAAATATAATAATTTTCCTAACATTCCTGCATCAGTTTTAAATAATGTTACATAAATTTTATGTTACAAATAATTTTGAAGGGATGTTAGACTTACAAGTATGATTTTTTGTACAAATATAGAAAGGAGATATACAAAATAAATCGATTAAATTAAGTAATTTTACGTTACTAATGATACAAAATTATGCCACCTGAAATTATTTTCCATATTACATAAAAAGTACATAAATATACTACACTAAAAATGTGCCGAACGTTTGTGCATAAGTATAACATTTTATCACTATTTTATGAAATAATTTAATAAAATAATAATTTTGGGTACGTGATTTCGAGAAAAAATGTATTTTTCTTTGGAACATAAGCACATGTAGGAACAAACACTGTTTGTATCAGGCTTGTTAAAAATCATGTTTAAAAAAGAAATACTGTCTAAAACATAAGCGAACAATTTAAAACGTCCCATAAGACCAATATAATTTTGATAATTTTGGTGTTTTAAACACGTTTAAAATGCTTTTTTAAGTGTCAGAACAGTTGTAATCTTTCATTCTCAACAAATGACTCGGTATAATTCAGAGGCTGACTATAACCGCAACTGCACAGAAAATAATTGCTTTTGCGTCATTTTTAAGCTCATGGTAAATCTTTCCAAGTACCTGAACAATTAGGATTAGAAGTGTTTCCATGAACTTGTCTTTGAATGAATACGTACTTCAAACGCAGAGTAATAATATGCTAGATTCCAGTAAAGTTAATGTTTGAAGTTATCGGTCGTGGATGACCGAAGAAACGTGTAGTTACTTCCGAGAAGTCGTCTTGTTGACGGATACCTTGAACTCGGCTAGCAAGTAGCAGTATGTCTATTGCATTGTGATTGAATCGACTAGTATAACTGACCGTAAATAAATGACATCACAGGTGAATGGCTCATATAAAAACGATCGTCGTCGACCGCAGTTGCATGGCAAAAAGAGTTTTTTGCTCAAAATAGTGAAAAAAGTACATTGCGTAAACGAGTGTCAGCTGATGTTGGCCAGTGGAACACCAGCTAACAATGGTGTCAATCAGGCGTGACAAAAATAGAAATACTTTTTTTCCCATTTCTGTAACATCACTCAGTAATACAACAAACCCTTTTTTCATGCATAGAACAATGAATTTCTGTTTTGACGGTGTTTTCCCTGTTTAATTATGAAACTAAGAAAAAATAAACAGTGTCATTGAACTTAGACCTTTGAACTTTTTTTCCTATGATCTTTTTGTAATTAATACTTATTTAGCAAGTTGTTTTTTGCAGTCAATTCATAATGGCATATAATAGACACTGCAGTACATTTAGCGTATAAAACTGGTCTTAGAAATCGAACGCTATTGACCTCGCGCTCTAAGGGCATTGCACGTAACTATAGAAATACTCTCTCAATGTTCTTCAGTGAGTGTTATTACTGCACATATTGGCGATTATATGACGATATTTTATCCACAGAGTGGATACAGAGCATTGTTTTGTCTGACAAGCCAATGCACTGTGTTATATGTACACGACAAATCTAATAACTTGCTGTTAACTTAATATTTTGCCTTACATTGTTTATTTTAATTTATACATTTTTTTTTAATTTGCGAAAATCCCTTCAAAAAAATCAAGACACCCATTTCAAAAAGTAATTGGTAGGAAAATAATCTTTTGATTTTTTGTAGTTAATTTTCTACAGAGTTTGTACAAATTGAAATATTATCATGTTTATTTTGCGGCATCAAAAGTCGGTCTATTTAAGTAAGAAAAGAATAAAAGTAAAACATTTTCACATTAAATATAGATTAGAATTATTGAATTTTTTCAATCAAAATTGTTATTGTCTGAATGAGCACATGTAATTGTAATAATTTTTATAGAAAAAGTTGTGTATCGTTATCTTTTATTTATCAATACATATTTCAATATTTGATACCGTAAAATAAACACATGAAAATTCAAATAATCACAAATTATAAAATGCTACAGAACATTTACTATTAAACATAAATAATATTTGTTATTTTTAAAGTCTATTATAAAAATGGCCAACTTTGGTTTTTTACATTATTTTCAAATAAAAAAAAGTTGTTTTCAATAAATGAAAAAAATATTATATTTTTATAGTTCTAAAGTATAATAATAATTTTAAATAAATTAACAAAAGGTAATTTTTATTTGCAATGATTATCGAACGCTCTTGTTATGTTTTTATCGGAAAATGATCGAAATTTTGCAGTTACTTTTTTTAAAGCGTACTAAACATATTTTAGTATTTTATTTTGAATGTATTTTAAAAAATGAAAAACGATTTTTGTCGATTGTGTGTTGCAATGAACGAACACAATAAAACATCAAATTTCGTTTGTCACATACTCTTTTTCTTTTTGTCAACATCATTGCCTAACAGTGGTAAGTGTTTTGTTGGCCACGCGCGTTCTCCACGTTGTAAACTTGTTTATAAGCATGTCATGTTTGTATCAATGACGGCCACGGTCATGGCATAATGATGCGGCGAACTTGAAATCGTTTCCGAATCATTTTTTCACACTCGACCGGTCAACGAAAGGTATACATAAAATGCCTAGGGCTGGTTATAAAGGAGGTAGGTTTATAAAGAAAATTACAAGTCTGATGTCATCATACGTCATATTTGACCAAATAACAACTGACACATGTTTCTAACAAGAGCGATCAAGGTCAAGATTTATATTCTACACAATTTACACGAGTCTTCTGTCGATTTTTCAACTTTTTTATTTTCAAAGTTCTTTACATTCAATATCGAGTATAAGAGATTTTAGCTTAATACAATCACAATGTTGTTGTGGAGATGAATACTGTTATCAGTTATGTTAATACTTTAAATACATACTTAAGGCAATCAAAAGTATTATCTAAACGATCTTATTGCATTAAGGTCATTGATTAAAAAAAATAGCAAATTTATATTCGCTTTGTTGAAGAGGAAAAATATTCATGTGTAAACTACGAAGAAACCGAATGAACACATTTCCTATTACTCAATTTGTTTTTGCAGAATTTATTAACTGATATAAACAATACTTGTTTATGTAAAATGCAACCCATTATTTTTATAACTAAAACTGTTTAAATGCGCTTTTCTTATTTATCCTAAATATTTCTTCTCTTGTAACTCAAGAATTCCATTGCCAATAAGGCAGTTAAATTATATTTGAGAAAATTAAAAGGCTTGCCCTTGATACTTCACCTTGATATAAGAGGGCAATTAGCATGTGCTATTAAAAAGGTTTTAAAAATATATTTGAATAAAAAAAAAGTTTAAAATATTATTTTTGAGTGTTCGGAAAAGTGTTATATAAATAAGCATATTGCATGTGGTTTTATATGATGTATCATTAATAAACAAAAAACCAATTTAAACTCAACACGTAAACACTTCTGAAATTTCTTAATTATATCATTTTTTGATAAAATATCCCTTATGACAAAAATAAATATTTAGCGTATGTTTAATTTTTTTTTTTTGTTGTTTGGAAGGAAGAGTGAACAGTTTTCCTGCAAACAGAGTGATTTATTTATCGCAAAACACTTAATTAATCAAAAAATAAAATTAATATTGACAACTTTTTTTTTTTTTTAAATAAATATTTTTTTAATTTATCAATTATTATTTCAATGTTATTAACATTTTATATTGATGACTGGAGGTAAGATACGGATGTTGTTATTTTTAACACTTCTCCTCTTTTTGTCTACGTATAATCATTTTTATAACTTTCAAAATACTGGTCCAAAAGTCTTTATCGATCAGTCATTTTCATGATTATTAAATTATCTATTAATTGAGCTAGTTAATAATTTATGTTGCTATTTGAAAAATAATGTTGTACACCTTTATAAGTGATGAACATAAATAATACTTTACAGTTAATAAATTGAAAAAACATTTACGCGAGAGAAACAAAAAAATAAATAAAAAAATCTCAATATTATTTTTATTTTTCGATTAATTAAGTGGTTCATGATAAATGAATCACCCTGTATATACCCTCAAGACGAAACCCTAATTACGCCACTGTAGCTTTCGTGTGTTGTAAATTGTGTTACAAAGTATTGTCGATTAGATTATTTGATTATTATGTTTGTTAAGGTTCGTTGTATTTAAAACTGAACTAATATTGTCAAGGATAGAATGGTAAAGATATTTTTATTGCTTTTTAATAATCATGAAAAAAATGCCAACGCTCTTGAAATTAAAAAAAAACGTGTTGACATTTCATGGAAATCAAATCCAGCTATTCTATATTATTTCTAATAATTGATTAATTAACAAAAATCGTTTAGAACCGTTTTACTGTGCTTAATTAACATTACTATAGTCCATTTTGAAAGGCGCGGTAAGTGAAGAGCGAACGTTGTCCAGGGTCGTTGCTAAACACAAGTGGCTCTGCTTTTTTTTAACGTACGCAAATAATAATTGCACAACATGCGAATATCGGTCTTTTTCCCTGCTCCGCCACTTGCCAATCCCTTTTGCTCATGGTCAGTCGAACACTATTAATAGACCACCACAAAAAATTAACAAAAACCTGTGGAGGGTTAACCCTGATTATAGCAAGTCAATTACTTTGCCCTACCCATCCCAGTCGCCAAACTAAACGTATAATTTTTAATTCAATATTAGTTTTTAATGTATTATTTTACTATAATAAGTTCGTCGAATAAAAAGTACATGGTCGTGTACAAAAACGCCCTCGCGTCATCGCTATTTTTTATTATTGTTATATTAAAAGTTAATTTCGATCAATGCAATTCCGGTTGTCCAGTACGTTTTTTATGTATCCCAAATGGTACCCCGTCGAATCAATGACCGTGTTACACGCAGTCCACATTAACATGGCCCGCCGGTATGTGTTTCTAGGTCAATTACATCAGCAGACTTAATGCGCGCAATACCCGATCGGCTTGATACATATTTTTATATTTACTCTTCCTCGTACTCCTCCGCCAGTTGTTTGCTGCCAAAATATAATTAACGAACCGAAAAAGGTGCACAAAGTTTTCTATGCAAACATGATAATCACAATTAGAATCCTATTCCGGTACTACGTTTGAACAGAAGTCTGGTCGGTGGACCTTGAATTCGACTAGACAAATATTGTGTTTGTAACAATCAACTGCGACCACAATAAAAGTTTATTTTATCTGCGTGTACGAATATTGAACATATGAACGCCATTGCCCTTCAAAGTCTGTCGAACAACAATGTTATCTACCGGATTAGGTAACTATCGTTGGGTTTTGATCGTGCTATCAATAATTTGGTACATGTGATGTGTCCTAATGTTGTGCTCAGTACAGATTATTCGCTTTGTTGTCAACCCGAATTTGTTGACTCGTGAAATTTATATATGATTTAATGATAAATTTTTACCTATACATATAAATATGGATTATATTTTTCATAAAATTTTAATTATTTGCCAACTTTAAAGATAATATTTGCACATCATAGTTCAAACTTGACTCTAGCATCAAGGACGTTGAAATAATTGATATCACGTTTTAGCATAGTCAATTTAAATATAAAATAAAATATTACGATGATAAACATATCTAAATGAACATAATAACGATTCTTAATTGTTGGATTATGCGAACAAACAAATTGTGTAACAAACTTATTATGATATTATTATATTATCCGGTAAATCGGGTGAACGATCTTGTCGGGAACAACATGAAAACCTTTAAACTTTAATCAGTATGTAAAACAGTACTTAAGAATAATAATGAAAAAAAAAACGCTTAACGTTAATAAATTCATAGTAATGTTGCGTACAGCCTTGATGGCAGGAAAAGCGATATTGTTCATAATTTATTCTCAGACGGTGCCGGTGGTGTTGGGTAAACAATAATAGTAAATTATACAAAAAAATTTAGATTATTTAACCAATAGAAAGGTTTAAACAGTTTGTCCTTTTACAGTGTCTCTTTTTTGTATAAATTAAATGCCTGTTAAAAATGACAGAGCATTACAAATGATGAAGAAATATAATAAGTATCATTTGGGTACCTATAAGGGCTCTCTACAATATGTACGCCGCCGCACCTGTGAGTCAAGGACGTATTTTTGTCAATAGACTTCCATATTTTCATAAAAAAATTACTGTGACTAATCGTTGTATTAACACAGATGATAACACAAATGCAGGAGAAAATCCAAAATAACCCAAATTTTAACTAAGATCGAGTACTAAGTACACTATCCAAATGCTTTCAGTTTTCTTAAGATTTTTTTAAGTATTTAGCTTAATGTGATGATATTTTTACTGACTGAAAATTTCTGTTAATTTTATTTGAATAATTATCTATCCAATTGGATAAAATTTTGCTCAGATGTTGGAGTTATGTCAGCACGATCAATAAGAGTGAATTTCTTTATTCTATTGCAAGGGAATGCGACCAGTAAACATGCAAAATACAATTTTTTATGTACACGAGAATTGAAATTATAGTTATTTTTTGCTTCAGTTCAATGAAAAAAAAAATATTTTATAAAACATTTTTTTGTACCATTATATAAGAGGTTTAAAAATTTATAATATATTAAACAATTTTCCTTCTAATAAATATATTTTTAAGGTGTTTAGTGTAGGCAATTTGAAATCATACTTTTAATTTTCTTTAGACAAATTATTGTAATTGTATATAAGTTTTTTTCTTTATCAATTATTGATTTTTTCTTATTCTATGCATTTAAAAACTAAAGTAAAAATTATTAAGAAATTCCAGGGTGAGTAATATTTTTTAGTATTCTTTGTTCATCATTAAAAAAACTCGTATTTATTTTTAATGATTACTAAACATAAAACTCATTTTAATTTTTTTTTAACTCTCTGAACTAAGGTTTGATATCGACATTTTTCAATTTATTTCTTCTAGTAACTTGGAAAATTTCTCAATAATTTTATTTAATAGAATTTATTAATCTAAAAGTAATTTGGGTGATTGATTACTCACATATTTTTAATCATAACATAATATTAACATTTAATCGTATTTCCAACTTCTATTGATAAATTTTAATTTTTTTAATAGTACTCGATTAAAGTTTAAAGAGCAAATTAATAACATTAACCTTCTCGACTTTTTATAACTCTTTCAGAGTTGAAATTATTATAATCATCATCTTAACCTCTATCTCAGCTATTTGGGGTCGGCTCTATATTATTAATTTAGCAGGATTTTTACACCGGCTATCGACATGATCTATCTCATTATAGCTGAAGGGACAATTAAAATAACAAAATGTGTACAACTGTTAATGTTCCCGTATGGTCACCCATCTGGAAACTAACAGCAAACAGCGCAGCTAAACATCAGCGCTAAGATGGCGACTGCATAATCCACTGTGTACAGCACACCCCACAATTAAAATTATTTTAAAGAACTTTATCAAATAATTTGTATAATTATTAAAAGTATCTGGAAAAATAAAATAAATAATTCTAAGGGTTTGATTCTTTTGAATACTTTTATTTATTTGATGAAAGTAATTGTCGATATTTTTATCACTTTATGAAGGTCGTACAAACTAAAATACATGTTTATGCCTTTATCAGTTTCTCCTACTTGTGAAAGAAAAAGATTATTATTTTTAAACATTCAACCTTTGAAATTTGATGAACCATTCATAGTATTCAAAAAATTACATTTTTTATTACATAGTCATACCAAATTACTTTTTTAAACCTTTCATTAAATATTTTTTGAAGAATCTAAGAATATCTCAAAATGTGTACAAAACTAAATTGAACTAATGACCACAAAGTTTTGACTATCAAATTAGGAAGAAGAGTGCATAAATAATTTTTTAATTTGAAATTATTATTAAATTATTAAAATGATCATTTATTGAAGTTTTTTCTGATTAAATCTAGTAAATTAGTCACTCAATTAATTTAATTACATTACTCACATTTATTTTGCTAAAGTATATGTTACATATTTTGTTATGATTGCGGCATTTGTTAATGTTTACATATTTATTAAAAAATTTAATTTAGCACTATTTTTTTAGTAAAACTTTAAATATATTTATTCAAAATTAAAATGGTGAATACAGTTATTCGTATGAAATAATATTTATCAATATAATTGAATTTTTGTTTACTAATAAGCACGTCAGAAGAGTGATTGTGTAATTTAATTGTGTTTATATTGGAAAAAAATATATATATTTAACTGCCTTATTCATTTTAAAATTAGAATCTATTTATCTAATACTAATTATTAATTTATTAAAGAGATATATCATTTTGTATTGTTTACAATTTTTGTTCTAAACCATCTTTTTGTAAAGATACTTTAAATGAGCTTTTGAAAATTCATTGTTTTTTAATATCTACTCATAAAAGTGTTCGTAGAAGAAACTGGGATAAGAGTCAAATTTTGAAATAAATAATTTTATTTTATAGTTACGAACCAATCGATAAATATCAAATCTTGAACTACTTTTACATCTTTTTAATAGTTAAGCAATTTTTTTTGGTAAAAGTGAATACATTATATATTTTAAAATTATTTCATATTATGGCCGATCCTAAGTAGATAGGAGAGAAATAAAAAGATACTTTAATGTTATATTTCACTCTTTAAGAATACTACTTTATAAAACTATTTTTTATTGTATTAAATAATATTTTAATACTTTTTGATGATATTATTTTAATAAAACTTTTGATTTTTTTTTATATATAATACTTTTATTAATGAATATTGAATAATGACGTAGTTTTATTTCCACATAAAGTTTTCGATAAAAAAATTTAAAGAAAACTTTTTTTTCATTTAGAGTAAAAGTACGAAATTGGTTTTAAAAAAAGAGTATATGTTGTACTTATTTTGAAATAAATGAGATTTATTTAATTAAATATGAATATTAAATTTAATCATTTTTGAACCATTTTTTTTTTTTTGTAATTTTCTTATTTATTAAAATATATTATTTTTTGATAAAATAAATGTATTCCTTAATAGTTAATTTTTTTTCCACTAGTTTTAATTAAATATTGTTTTATTGAATTGCCAAGCTATAAATTCAATAAACTTTGTCATTATTATTTTTTAAATTTTAAATTCTAGTTAAACAGTTTGTTTATGTATTTATTTTCTAGTTAAACCTTATACTAACTGAACTCTTAACCTATCAATGGGGTAAGACTACGCTTTTATTTTTTATTTTATTTTAGTTCATTACTCTTTAAATAAACTTTATTACTTAAATATGCTTTATTTGTATTTTTGACGTTTGTCTAACTAAAAAAAAAAAAAAATTGTTTATAAATATCGTATACTACAAGTTATTCGCTATAAAAAAAGTGCGCACTTTTACCTCAGGTTACTCTAAGTTTATTTTCAGTGATCAGGAAATGCCCAAGGCTTAATATTTTTTTAGTCTCATAATATTTGCATACTGCTATGTCCAAGCATATTAATAGATAAATTAAATAAACGCATTTAATGTACATGTATTAAATACGACCGTGAACCTATTTGTCAGGATAGAAGCAAAATTTCATAAATAATAATTGATTTTAATGTTCTAAAAAATTTGCGTTGGTTGACGATTGGCACTTAAACCGCATCTTAAAAATGAACTTTAGCACTTATGTTAAGAATTAACAGTAAAGTCTCGGCAATTCAAACTAAAAGTTTTTTATGAACATTAAAAAAAAGTATCATTGAACATGTTTTATACTATTCGATGTTATTAAATTGTACGCGTTTCAGCGTAAAATAATTATTTTGTATTAGTTATGAAGATCAGAACAGTACTTTGGAAGATGTTCCTGATTAACCCCTTCGAAGCTTATATTCAAAAAACTTAGCACAGGGGGGTCACGGCACAGTGGTGACGTGGCATAGTTGGATCAAGTATAATGATATCTGACAGTGATTAAAATCACTATAAAAAAACATTTCGATGCAAATCTTTAGATAGTGTTTAATTTTAAAAAATTGGTGGATTATTCCAAATGCTACATGATCTGTTAGTTCCTTATTAATATCCTGATTAAGATAAAGTTTGTCGAATGAAAAAGGAATATAAATATTATTCCTCATAAAAAAATTGTGTTGATCGACTTTTCAATAAGTTATAGCATTATAAAGTTAAAAATGTAAAAAATAAAATCGAGAATTTTCACACAAAAATAGCATTTGGTAGCTATTTTCACCGTGAAGGCAAAATAAAGTCAGACATTTTTTTTTCTGTAGTAAAGTACATGACATTAGCTTTAATTTAAGATATATATAAAAGTGTCAGACTTTCCGCAACACTATCAAAAGATAAGTTGAAAAAGTAATTTTTTTGTGAAAAAGTTGTCATTTTAAATTTCCCCTATGGACAGACAAAGGGTCGAATTTATAAAAAAAAATACACCAAATGATAGTTAAAGACATCAAGCATAAACAAATTATATTGATTCGTTCATTTTTGAAAAAGTTATGGCAGTTTTAAGTAAAAAAAATTTCGAAAATTAGCGATTTTTAAATTTGTAATTTTTTTGGAGGTTTCCATCATTTACGGGGAACGAGGGAAATTTTTTCAATTTTTGAGGGTAATGTCTTCGGCTAGATTCGATTTGTGATCTTTTGACGTATTGTTGAAAGAAATCGGTTTGGTGAGACCTGAGAAAAAGTGGTAACAGATACAAAAAAAAAAAAACACATCATAATAAAACTAATACCTTTTCAGCTTCGCATCGAAGCTAAAATGCACCTTAATTACCATATTGGTTACGCAACTAGAAAGATTTTTAGAAATAAATGTCAAATAATTTTTTATACAGATAAATAATTTATTTAGTTTATGGTTAAATTAATTTTAAACTAATGAAATTGATGTGCCCATTCAAAAGAGTTTTCAATATACCGAAAAATACACTGTCCAACATATTTTTCTATTGATCTTAAGCCAAATGCCTATTCTCGTCAGAAATCTTGAATTTTGTTTTCGGTCTTAATATGTTATAGTATTGATTTTTTTTGTTTTAATAGAGCCCTAGCCTAGTGTCCAAAATGAGGGATTATTTTTAACGCGTAGAAAGCCTGTGACTCTTTGTTCTTCGTGTCCGCCTACACCCTTTTATTTACCCTATTGCGCATCATATTGTTGAAACTACTTGTGATGTTTACGTTATTAGAAATATTTATATATGTTAGACTAAAAGTGAAGTTGGCCCTTAAAGATTTAGGTTATACTTATTTTCGAATACAACGTTAGCTATCGGACAAACGTTACACGAAACAGGTGTCCTCGTTATCCTTGAAAAGTACCGATTTTGTATGCTGAATATTTAACCGAATATTTTTAACTGCCTTTAAAAAGGCCCGATGAATATTAGGGGCTCATTATATTCATGACTAATATAATGTGTCGTCAATTAAAGAAAAAATCCACTTTTGTTTTAATTCCTTTTAAATATTTTACAGGTAAATATTCCGCTGTTAGAATGATCACTACTTTTTTTATACGTGACCTAAGATAATTATACTTATATAATTTAAAAATTATTCCGAGGTCATTGTTTGACAAAAGACGCATCTTCAATAAGGCGAGCGCACGTGAACTTGTTTTTTTACTTTAGAGGTTATTACCAATTCAATTTTACGTAAATTAATCTACCGTATGTATAATGTGCTGCTTTATTATACTTAAAATTTCTTGTTGGATTTATTGGACTTTGCAACGTGCTGTTTCCGTTGGAAGATAGCAACGTGCGAGTGTCGGACACAAGGTCACTGGAGGAACCGGCGAGCAAGTGCCGGTGACCGTGGATGTATGGAGGCGGTGTGCTGCGGTGGTACGAGTTCTGCAAGGGGCATTGCTCCTCCTGGAAGAGTCAAGGCCGAGTGTTGCCATCTGCAAGCGATGTAACTATGATGGAAAATATCGCATGCACCGGCACAAGTAGAAAAAAAAAATAAAAAACTTCAACGATATTGTTTAAAATAAAAATATTTAGTATGCTAAATTTATCCCAAATTACGTTTGGAATCTTGTTTTTTAAATTTACAGCCGATGATTATCGATACAAAAGAAGTAGAAAGGGAAAATATTCAATATTAGCTAATATACTCTCTTATGTCATTTGAGTAGGTATAACCTAACCCGGTAACTCTGTACAGACTACAGTGACGTATTTTATTGCCAGTCGGCGTTAGCGATATTCGAGAATGAAGAGAACGAATACATTAATGTCTTATTATTTAATAACCACGGATGGGATGTAAAATTGTTTTTTGACCTTGTGCTGAACTGAAAACAAAGTGACAATGACACTGACTGGTAGAAACACAATGAACTCAAAGGTTTAATTTTGCGAATGTTAGACAGCGCGTTTCTTATTAGAATTGTGTTTCCAACAAAAAATGCGTTTGCCTTAGGTGTTGATTAAGAGTAGAGACAAACAAAAACGTATAAATCCTCTGAGCAACGGGTCAAGTGGCTAATGTTTATTTGCACGACATATCACAAAGACGCGTTCAGCGCTAATTGAGATGTTGGTAGAAGTTTTTCTCCTGTCAAGTGGAATAGCATTATTATTTTATGTCATACCGATTCTAATTTTAAGCGGACTCGATTCGTGTTTGACACAAATCTATACACGTATGTTTTCTTTTACCTAAGTCGTTTGACGTCATGACAACATGGTTTATTACGAGCGATTTGTATAATTTTTTTAAATAGTTTTCGTTGACTTCACACAGGTTTTCGGATTTTCATCGCTGTATTGACCTTGTGTTACGCACGCGAAAACTCTGAATCTGCGCAGTTTTTTTTGGCGCTGTGGAGACGGATCGAATAATATTATTGCTACGGTTGAACGACGAACGATGACGCATAATCTTCAATCACTCTCCTTCCCGTTGTGCAATAAAAGTAATAACAATAACCATGTGCAGTAGGTAATACTCAACGTGGTTCGTCGTACCGAGAACCGTGTAAAATCTCCAGAGAGTCGATCAACAACAACAGGATTTCCCAGCGGACGTCTCTCCGCTTGGTGAATTTCCCGAGCAGTTTCTGTTAACGGTGTTCATAAAACAAATCCCAATAAAAATTCACGCTCGAAATTAGTGTTAATTGGTTCATTACTCAATCCCGTTCCTCGAGTTCTTCGTTGTGTTGGTCAATCAAATTTTGTTTTTCTATTCTATCAACAAATATTAACCATCTAGAAAAATTAATACATTTATCGACGAATCCTAATTACTTGAACTCACAACAACATTGAAAACATCTACAAAAAATTGCGTTTTAACCCTAATGTAGGTTTAAATCAATGAAATTGATCGATTTTAATTTATAGAAATGCTTCAATATGCTGACTTATTCTATAACGTTTCAAAACAAATAATACAAAAGTCATAGAAGGTCGTTTTAAATAAAACCATTAAGCCAAGCATTTATTACTCGGGTAATTATATTGATTAAATTCTTGTATTTTTTACATAACACTTTGACAAATTTTAATTTCTGTTAAGTATAAATATGTAAAAGTTAAGATACAAATTTATACACATATAAGTCTAGACATAAAATAAATATAAGAAATAAAATATAACATCTTTATTATCTTTAACATAGGTCGTAAGCAAAATCATCATTTTGACTATAGTGATGTGCTTTCCTTCTGCAGCCAACTTATACTATTTATTCATCTAACATTTAATCATGCATAAAAAGATAGTAGAATATAATATGTGAAAAATTGTACACCAGACTGTGTTCGAGTAGAATTAGATGTTTATAATGGAACTTTAGATGCTTTAAAATGTCTAGACAACCTTTTTGTTTCTATAAAAAATTTACAAAATAAAAATTAATACATTTCTTATAATTCAAGCATAGTATTCGCTATCAGTTTAAACATAATACAGTAATATTTTGTATAGTTGTGGTTTTAAGGTTCATTAAAAAAGCATTAGTAAAAAAAAAGTCATCTCCCGACAATTTTGTCTGAAATTATTATAGAACTTATTTTTGAGTAAGTGTAGTGAAAAGGTCGATTATAACATAGATGACGGTTTGATTTTAACTATTCTTTTATTCATAATGTTGTTAGTATTTAAAAAAAAAAAAATGTTAATGTTCATGAATTCTAGATTGACTTGCTAATATTGTATAGATATTATACAGTATAAATAAATATTATCTTATTCTTCTCCCTCGCCTTTTTCCAACTATTTGGGGTATAAATAAATATATTTACTTTGAACATTAAAAATCTCTTATTTACATTTAATAAGACTTGGATTATGGATGAACAAAGGGTGTCATGACTTCGTCCGTCATTCAGGGGCCTTTATAAGGTAATATAAGAAACTGTTTGTCAAACTTGTCAACGTGTTTCTCAAGAAAAAATGAAATTTTGGCATTGAATCGCATAAATTTTTATTAATATTTGAATGAAAGGACACTTATTAAAATTATTAATGTTTCGCTTATATAAAACTTAATAATGAGACTATAATAGAATTACATCTTTTCTATCATTAAAAATTCTAAAGTCCTCTTTTAGTTTTGCTTGTTAAAACACATTTTCACTAATTCACACATGTTAGTGAGTAAACTAAGTGTCATTCAGAAATGTGATAGTCATATGACATCATGAATAGTCCAGCCAGAATGATGTATCTCCCCATGTTTTTATTACACAATCTATACACGCGACATTCATTTGACATTGAACGTTAATAATAGCCAAAGAAAATATTATGTTGATAAACGGGCACAATGTTCTCATTTTCAATGGAAATAATAAAATAAGTTGTAAATCAATTTATGTTGTGCAATTAATATACGGTCAATAAATAATAATTAAGGGAGCGATAAGAATTACACTATATATGTGTAAATTGTTCCTATCATGTTGTCTATTAATAACATAGGACATGGTCTTTAGGCAATATATTTTACATTACGATTGGTCTCGTTTAAAAGATCATTTGAGGTGAGTAAACATTTTGAGGAGGTTAAAATGTAAATTTAGTTGATGTAGGTTTAGGACTTGGATCGTTTTTCAATGTCAAAATAATACTTAAAATTTTGAAAATAATTCTTAACTTCTGGCTAACATAGTCTGTTTCATAAAAAATGGATGGTTAATAATGTTTATTATTAATGAAGTATAAGAGAACAGCCGTGGGGAACGCCACACCACCACATGTTAGCGATAGTCAACGTACACTGTTCGGTGTTTCCTTTTGTCATTATTATTATTATTTATTTCCATTGTTTACATTATTATTTCTAGTGTAATCAGTATATTTACCGTTTGTTTATTATTCATAAAAAAGTTTACTACAGACAGTGCGCAACTGGTTGAGATGAATGAACGACGTTCGTACTAAATCTAATCGTAACCTCGATTAATACTTGTGTATTGCATACATTGTTATTGAGTTCCAGAGAATACAATACTATACCGTTAGATGAAGGAATATTACTCATCTTTTGCTTGTATAAACAACCTAACAGTGTTCCAACGCGAGACAAAATGGGTTTACGTTAAGCTTTTGATGATTATCTTTAGAAGTATTCTCGAGATAACTTATGTTTTGATAATGAAATAATTTACCAATCCATATTGTCTCTTATTCGGAATATCCTCAATTCTCTAAATGACCGTAATTATGTCTTAGTTATGTAAAAATTCAGAAACGTATACGTAGAAAATTATTTAAATAAATCTAATTTCGCAAGTTCATATTAAATTTAGTATAGTACCTATAATGATAAAAAAAGTCATCTTGATACCGTAACTACATTAGATAACACATCGAGACCATTAGGTCAATGGCAGCAAAGCAAAAGTAAGCTCTGCTAAACTATTACTCTCTGATTGTTCATCTACAAACCGGTTTCGTGTAGTACTTGAAAAACACATGTCATGTTGAGATTATTACTTTAATTTTTCTTATCACTCATGAAAAACTGGACTTCTAGTAGTTTATTTATTCAATCTAACAGATAACTACTGAAAATTAGATAGTTGGAAACTTTCATTTTTGGATTTCGTTTTCACCGCGTGTACTTGAATAGCGGTTATTAGTATTATAAAATGTCGAACACATATTTGAATGGATGGTTAGTGTATGAATTTCAGTAGATAATTCTACTAAATATGAGGCGCCCCAGTCCAGAAAATATGTATAATATTTTATTACGGTATTATTGAATGTTGACGGTCACAAGAGTAACTTATTTAAGAAAAATGAAACTTAGTATTTGTGTAATTGAGTTCATCAATATTTACTAGATATTATAAGAAAAACTGAATGTCTAATTGTACAAGAATTGTTAACTCCAACAGTGAAAATAAAGTTTTTACTACGAAATGAAAATGTTTTCCTTTCTATTCGGTCACGCGTATGACTTAATAAAACATGTACTACAAATTAATACAATCTACCCGAAAATAAAAACAATCAAACCAAGCTAATTATGTCTATTGTTGTCTAACTGAAAATCATACTTTTACATTGTTTGGTAACTCGAGTATGGAATAAATATGTGTTAAGCGATGAGTTCAATTTTTATTGACTGTAAAATCATCGACCGTTAAATATGGAACAATTAATGTATGTATCCTTTTTTAACAAGTTTGTTATTGTACTAAAATAATATAATTGTTAGCAACGTGTTTGAATATATTTATAATTAAAATTCTATGTTTAGGGAAACCATGTACACCGGTAATGTAAATTATAATTATATTATAATGATTATTACTATTTTACCTACAACAGTTTCTTTGGAATTCATAACATAAACTTCAATCTGATTTTACGCTAACATGTATAGTTACTAAATTTTAGACAACAACATTAGTCTATTTATGCAACGATATGTTTCGAAAATATAGTTTTACAAAGGTAACGTACACATTCAAGCTTATTAATTTTTTTGGAACTAAATTAAAAATTGTTTTTAAGAGTTGAGTATTCGTTAACATTGTTTTACTATCTTAAAAGACGTATTTTTCTAGTTGTTCTGCTCAAGTTATTTTAACAACTCGTAACATTTATTTTATTTCATAACCTTAACATTATTGGCATAATGATACTCCATTGATGATTTCATATTTAAAAATAAAAATTTAATTTGTATAATTCATTATTGTACAATTTAATTTGCATTTTAAATTTACACACGGAGTAAAGTATAGGCAATATATCTGCACATTGATAAATTTTAACGAGTTTTTTCAAAACATGTCAAATTATATCTTCAAAAATAATATAATATAATTTTAAAGAATGAAATGTTTCATGACATTTTTATTTTGTCCTTGTGCTTGGAGATTATGAGATTAGTTAAAAAAAGAAAAATTTAAGATTAAGTGGAAGGATTGTGAAATAAATTAAAATGAATAACTTATGAAAGTAAGTTAAATCACTTTAAGAATATGGTTATACTATCTAAAATATATTAAAAAAATAAAATCGAAAAAGTTTGAAGAAAATTTATTCATAGAAAGTTATGATCAAAGTTTCAACTATCGATACTTATTTTTCTTTTGTGGTCTTAATGTTTAATTATTAGTTTTTCTTAAACCCCCTCGAAAATATGGTGAATTTTTACTTAGTTGTATTAAACTTTTATCAAAAGTTTTTAGCATAAAAAATATCACAACTACTAATTGGTGACTCCTTATAATAAGAAAATTATGTTACATAATACGATAAAAAAACCTATTAAAGTTCAATTTTGAACGGATTATTAAAAACAAAAAAAACTAATCATATTATTAGGTTAGTTTTAATAATAAATTTTAATAAATAAATATATATTTCATTAATTCACGAACTAAACAAGACGTTCTATATTATGACATGTGTTAATGTATCGATTTTAATTAAGTAGAGCTGTACACGGTTTTAATTGTGTTGATTATCACAGTGATAAATACTATATAATGTAAGAACAAACACTAGAACCAATTAGCCGTCTAATAATTATCCAGCTAAAATATACACTTTGCTCAATATTGTTTGTCTTATTTTAAACTGCTGGAAGCTTGTAAACCTCAACTGGAGGAGTAATGACACATAGAAGAGATGTGCATAGTGTCATCGCACTGCAACTATGAAACGTTGCTATAGGTCTTAGACCTGTTTGCTGCTGTTTCGGTCTATGGTCCAGTTCAAGGACAATGTTGCTACAGTGTGGCCTGCGTCATCAGTCGTCTTGTGGGTAGATGGATGCGCCTATCGTAGTCGCATGCAACTAATGCCATAGGACACTGATGAGTTGGTTTTTCGGCGTACGTGTACTTCGCTGATGTACATTGCTATTATAAGTTATAAAATACTATGTGCTACAGTGGAAGTGGAAAAATAGTCATAATATGTTGTTATTCGCCTGCACCTCCCACGGTCGGACTTGAGCAGTTTCTTTTGTTCCAATGGTCCAATGACCTCGTCCGGCAATGCAAGTTTTTACGGTGAGCGCAATCCTTCTGACACGGTATTACGACCGAGTTGCGCGCCGATTTCAATCGACCACTTCTTATCACCCCTCGGCCAGGAGTAGGAGCTCCACTGGGCCTATGGTTAAAAATACTTTTCTTCACCCACTTCCCAATATCGAGCGATAAGACGGAGGGGACTAGTGCGCATTCACCGTGGCGGAAGGGGATAAACGCGGGTTCATTCATCTCTCCGCGTGCGGTTACTCACACCATCGAAGGCGAACAGCGCAGTTTTGCTACCGCTGGCAGTGCACCGGGCAACGGACTCTATTGTGCTGGTTACTTTTATAACAATGTGAATCCAACTATTTTAATCGATAATGACAAAAGTTAATAACTTTTATACGAATCGTTAGAGACATCTGTTGGACTTTAAACACTAAAATCCAATAGAAATATTTAAAAAAGATGATATTTATGTACTCTTCTACTTTAAATATATATATATTCCCCGCGTTATGTTGTAATACTGTTTATGACGTTACACAATGCATAAAATATTGTATTGCCTATTTTTTACGCCTTTATAGGTTATCAACTTTGCAATGAAACTAAAATTTAGAAGATAATTACTACAAAAAAGCTTTTCTAAACATAATGAAATATTTTCATAGTATATTATTTAACGCCTAATAATAGTAATTATATAAATTACACCAAGTGAGGTGCTTGAGCAGAGAAATCTGCACTAACGAAATTGATGTTCAAATGATTTTATATCTATAATTTTAAGAAATTAGATATTTTTTCGAATATTCATATTTAAGTTTCACTTATATTTTAAAATTAAATTAAATTTAACACCAGTATAATTAAATATGACATTATGCTCAAAATGAAAATTAAATTACTTCTTTGTTCAAAATTTCTATTTCTATTATTTTATTCTTCGTAAGTCAATGTATTATTTTCATACTAGACACGACTAAATACATAGTTTTCTCTACTATTTCACATTCAAATGCCCCTTTAAGAATATTTTTAGTTAGTAAAATAAAACGCTTGTCTCAAATTCTATGAAAGTTGGTCTTCAAATGTAAAAAAGATTACTTTCATATTTATTTCTTAAAATAAAATTGGATATTTAACCTATGTCGAATAAAACTTATCTAATTTTATGTTTTCTAATAACAATTCTTTAAAGTTAAATTTGGAAGTGGCTAACTTAAGCCAATTTTACGATACTATTTCAAAAGTAAGTCTTAATTGTGTCATAAATAACGTTATACTCCTGAATAAAGACACTGGAATATTTTTGTTGTTTTTATTTATCCATTAAGATGATTCAATGTAAACATCTTATTGTTGTCTGTTAAATAATTATCATGTATGTTATAAAAGAAAACCACTCTAAGTGTACCGCGGTCGCTATTAATATATACATCGAGACGTCCTAGTACCATATTCACTCGAGCCTACGGTACAGTAATCCATATTTAATTGAGCCTCGTTGAGACCGTTTTTTATCTGACAAGCTGAAGTACTTCATATCGATCAAAGAGGTACCCTTTTTCTATTTTCTATATCGTATTGTAGTCGGATTTAAGGTCGGTCGTTGTTCTTTATTTTCAGTCAAACTGTATCTTAATTATTTCACCAGAATTAAATTGGTTGTTAAAATACTATTTATCCTCAAATGTGTTGATCGTTTTTGAAAAAAAGGGCTAAAATATTTTGACTAGATTTTTAAAATCATATACCTAGTATGATGCGTTAGGTCACAAAAACCAAGACATAATTTAACGAACCATTGTTTAAGAACATTTAAGAAGTATCGTTTGTCTAATAAGATTTATTAAGAATGTAATCAATGAAAAAAGTTATAACGCTTCACTTTAGTTTTTTAAAATTAGGCCAGACAAAGTATTAATAAATTTGACTGGTATCAACTTATTAAAGCGTTGAACTTGAATTCACTGGTCTCAAAAAACAACAGCAATAATAATAATAATAACAAAAACAAGAGATTAAAAACAGGAAACATCGTGTAAGGGATTAAGTGAGTATCTATAAAAAGTATTGGTGTGTCTGTGTGAGATGTCCTGCTCATTCTCTACCAGCATAATATCACATGCAAGTAATGCATTGATCCATAGTATACGGGTTGCTATTCTGGGACATGTTGGCTGGTTACCAGCGGCAGATCTCCTGCAATAAGTCGAAACAAGACTCGTCGCCGCCGTCGGGTCAAACGTCTATCCAGCAGAGGGCGAATGGAAAACATTCTGAAAATAAAATCATAATACACTGTGTTACTGCAGAGTTTTCCTTTGGTCTTATAAATGGAAGTCAATTGAAACATTAAACTAATTGACGTTCTTACTAACTGTGTGTATATTTAGCTTTTATGTTTCGAACGTGTAAAAGGGTAGCAGAGTTTCATATATATAGAAATACATAGTATTATGCAACACCTAAAATTTTAGTCGATATATAAATATAAAGCGAAATAACGAGATAGAGTAGAATACAAAATCGTATTACACAATAATATCACATGTTCGATCGTATCTTCCGAGAATTATAATAAAAATAATACTTTAATTCCATTGTAAATGTATACTTATTGAATAGAATACAAAGTGTCATGTTTTTAAAGCCTTTCAGTTTTCTTGTTATATTTCATTATGAAATAATTAAGATGCTTTTGCAAATAAATACCTTGTGGAGTTGAAATTTAAAAAAATATATAAACTATTATTATGGCGATCCCATAATACTTGTTTAAGGTATAATAAGTTATAATATTGACATAACCAATTATCATTGAAATCCTGAAGGTCATCCAGGATCGTTCAGGCGGTCAATATGTCTAAGGGGACTATAGTTGGGTCTCGGCAGGTGATCAGATTATTATGGATTAAAAATATTTAAAACAAAGTTAAAATACTGCCCTTGTCATTTAATAACTTCACAAATACTCTTGAGAAATTCCGTACAATCTTAAGATTTTTATATCATTCATTTAAATACGAGTTTAATTTATGTCTTCTTAGTTTTTTATGGGTTTAAACTAATATAAGTATTTTAGTTTGTTTAATGATTTTTTTTTAACTTCAAAATGTTATGTTTGATTACGCTACAAAAAGATTGAGTATAAACAGTCAAGCTAATTGGCAGGTGCAAACAACCTTGGTTCATAATGAAATAGAAAGTAAAGAATATTTCATTGCATTGTGAACCTTCGTCAATACCATGCTCAACCCTGATAGATAGAAAGAAAGAAAGAGAAAGTAACACCAATGAAATGTTAGCTATACTGGAATATTTCTAATTTATTTTATCTAACCAAAACATCACGGATACTTAAAAGTCTTGAAATCAATTTGAGAAGTCAGCGGAGTGTTAATAGATTTTCATTTGCGGAAATGTATTTCAATTAATTGATTCAATATGTAAACATTGTCTCGTACTCNCTAATTTATTTTATCTAACCAAAACATCACGGATACTTAAAAGTCTTGAAATCAATTTGAGAGTCAGCGGAGTGTTAATAGATTTTCATTTGCGGAAATGTATTTCAATTAATTGATTCAATATGTAAACATTGTCTCGTACTCGCTTTTTATTTGAAATGAAAACTAGTCGTTATTTAATTACGGTGTTATAATAATTGCAGTAGAATGAAAAAATATAGAAATTTCGCTGAAGTAATTTACTCTAAATTAATATAATAGAGGTCATTAGAACTTTTACTGAATTATTTTTTCATAGTAATCTTAAATGCTAAATGGGTTCAAATTTTTAGGCTCTAATTTGAATAGAGAAGTATATAATTCTAAATAGTTTGGCGTTGTTCCACAACTCCGGTGGTTATTCTATTTAGCCTTGAACTGCTACATCTAAAAACAAGTTTATCGGAGTTCGACCACCATAGACAACTTATTTCTAGACATTAATGGTGCAACTAAATTATCAACTTAAAATAAATTAAGAATTAAAAAAAAATAAAAAAAACATTAATTTGGCTTTGCTTGACTTGAATAAATAAATCGTTTTTGATAGAGACATTTGAAATAGTAAAATTATCTGTCAATTTAATGATTAAATAAAAAAAAACTTCAAGTTTTCGTTAATTTGCACAATACCTATGGGATGTCCAATATGATTGTTTATGTGTAATATAAACAATCATTTTTCTAGAATTTAGTTAAATAATTTTTATACTAAATTTACTTTTTATTTATTTTTACAGATTATTGTTATATATATATATATATTTGTTTATCATCAGTATAATAAAACATTACAATATAGTAATAATTTCATAAAAGTACAACTTGGCGACAAATAAAATATCAACGTGTACATAAGTTTATGTATAGAAATAGTGTAAATACAAAATGAATAACTTAAAATAGTCGATAATGACCTCAAAAATTAAAGACATTGATTAAAAAATTGCAAAAGAAACTTGGATAAGGGATCAAAGAAATTTATCGATTTACAGTTGCATAGAGATGTATGCACCTTTTTGTATGTCAAATGTACCGGCTAAGTCTTTGAAGTTTTTATTTTTATGTTAAGGGAGTGTTGTCCTTGCGTTTGATTTGAATCGTTACGAACAATACCCGGTGTGGTTACACAATCTGCACCGGTCACATACTAAGTATGAAGCAAGCGATAAAATTTACAAACCACTTCAATAACCTAAATTTACTAACCGACATTATGCTATAGCAGCAGACTACATAAAATACAGGCGAGGCATTTGTCGTATAAATATTGTAAATCATCTGGAAGGCACATTTACATGATCGTACCTGAACGTTTATGTAAGTAAATAAAGAATTGCACGGGTATGTAAAAAGGTGAAAAGTAAAAAAAGAAAAATGGATAAGTCTGTCAGAACATACTGGTTGGCCCTCCTCTTCCGGGGCAGCTGCAAATGAATGACCTTCACTCGGGACCATTTACACACATATTCAACATAATAAAGTCACACTGTACGATTACCTACTCGTTCTCGTTCATACACTACTTGAGCATATGTATTTTTATTTCAAGGGTCGACCGGCGGTCCCATTATCTTCGTTTGTCTCAAGGTCCCTTGGTCGGTCGCCTGAAATTAATTATCAAACCCACTGAATTTAAAACGACGATGGTTTTTCTATTATTATTTTTTAATTAAAGTGTCTTTGAACATTTAAATAACACGCTGCAAAGCTCTTAAAGTTCAACGACTTAGCAAAAAAACAAAATTACAGCTGTTATAAATACATCACAATATATCAGTATTTTATGGGTCGTTGACACATGTATTATAGTTCTGTATAAACACCCAATTAGTATTTCTGTTACGTGTTAGAAAATTAACTCCAAAATTGACGATGACCCCGAACTGGAATAAACACAATACTGTGATCCATTATTGTTGAGTGTTATGAATTCTGCGTTAAAGTTTATCTTTTCCGTCTGCCGTTAACGTTTAATAACTGTTAACGAGTCAATATTGTTATATTAAGTAGAAAATTCGTTACTTATACAATTATAAAAATTAGACTTGACCACCAAATGACACTATTTAAGATAAATGATCGGTAAAAATCTCGTGAGTTATATTTTGTGACTATATAATTTTTTAATGTTAAATGTTTTTTAATTTTTAATTAATTTTCTTTAGTTCTTTTATCTATCCTATTCTTACATTCTTAGTTTTACATTGATTTTTTTGATTTTGAACATGTTTAATCTCTCGAAATAATTTTACTCTATTTGGCTTAATATTTTTAACGCAGATATAATAATCGTATAAACAACTTGATAATAATAATTATTTTCATGAGAATAAGTGACCATATCGAATGTCTGGGTCAGAATAATTATTATTTTTAACGTTATCGGTACAATGACTCTCCGAGGGAGGGTACACCATGACACGTTACTCCCAAGAGGTTTGTTGTTTTATCATCTATATCCCTCGTTTTTATTCTTTGTAGAGGACTCAGTAAAAGAACTAGTAGACAGATCACGGTATGGACGAGGAGAAACTTCTAGCGCGACCAAGGTTACTGTATTCGAGGCCACTGGTGGTAGTAAGTAATAGCGCAGACAGAGATGTAATAAAATATAAATACAGACACCGACGTACATTTTATATGGATGCGTGCAACATGGCGGCCATGTACTGTTGCCTTTTCAGACGGAAAGGGACGATGTAAGTGTAGGGGATAATGAAAGTTCACCAAAGGACAAAATAGGGGTGAGCTTCTTGCGTTTACTGACGAGGGCGGAGAAGACCAAAACGAGTGGAAAACGGATCGATTCGACTAGACAGCCGTAACCCCCACGTCAACATGCCCTCGAAATGGGGTCGTCGCGCTTTTCGCGGTTGCATTGGAAATATTTATACTCAGATATAAACACACATTCGTAGGGCAATATACACTAACATGAATGCTTTAACTGTGTGTGTGTATATATATAGTTATATAACTATTTTTGTCCTGACCACAGAGACCCAGCGTAGGATTCAGTCTTCTATAAATATTTGATCGCCTATTGTCAACTGTAAATTCAATACCACGTCATTCGTCCCAACTCGCATAATTGATAGTAACTTTGAACAATTTAATTATCACATACTTGCTATCTCTTTATTAGTTTAAAACAATTTTTTATTACATTTTCGTTCTTCATATGAGCTACTCGCGTGTTGA
Source organism: Daktulosphaira vitifoliae (assembly GCF_025091365.1). Classification (NCBI taxonomy): domain Eukaryota; kingdom Metazoa; phylum Arthropoda; class Insecta; order Hemiptera; family Phylloxeridae; genus Daktulosphaira; species Daktulosphaira vitifoliae. The sequence goes on from NW_026099574.1 coordinate 2,943,029, forward strand.
AGTATCTCGTTCAATTATAATTACTCGTGATATTGTAAAATATGTAAGTTGAAGTAATATCTAAAAAATATAAACCCGTTGACTAAATATTCATGATCCATCGTCTCCGAGATTTAGCTATAAAAATATGTTAGGTATTACGAATAAATTTATATATTTTCATCTTAATTCGTTATGATAATGTTTTTTTCGTGTATGTACATTTTCACAGGTGATTTTTTGCTGAAATTATGACATTTAAAAGAAGTTCAGAGGTTTATTATCATATTTATGACATATCAATGCGAAAATACCAATGCGTACCAATATCTTGGTGCGTATACGTTTAAAATGATTCAAGTTGATACTTAAAAACTACCCATTTGTATAAATTAGAATAAAATTGTTTGTATAATTAGATAAATACTTTACATTGTAATCATAGTTTGGGGGTTATTTTATTCTAAAGCAGTTGTGTTGTTAGTAAAAAGGTAGTTTTTATATTTAGGAAAGCTTCATTTCAAATTCTTAAACGCGACCATGTGTCATATAAAATTTAAATGTTTGATTACATACAATATATAGCTCACATCAAGAAATATTTTATGTTCGATTATAGGGAATTATAGTAAAGTCTTGTTGACAAATTTACGCAAATCAATCATATGTAGTTACAATTGATGAATTAATTTTTAGCGCTTTTATAATTTGAATTCATCAAAAATTTATTTTGTTAAATAAAATATATTTTTTATGTTTTCGAATAGAAACCAAATAAATATTGTTATAAAGTTTATTTAGTCACTTGTATGCGAATTTAAAAAAAAAACTCGCCTAATAAAAGTGATTTTCAAATGTGGACTAGTTAATTATTTTTTTATTAAGAAATAACTTAGCTTTTTTCAGCTAATAAGATAATAACAATAAATCTGAATTAATAATTTTAAGAAATTTTCTGGCTGATTTTTTTTTATTTTAATAACAACAGTAGTTTTAAAGACGATTTTAGCAAAAAAAAAAAAATTAATAACTAAAATGATTATAAAAACCTTTTTTAAACTGAATTAAATTAAAAAAAAATTCAACTTAACTTTTAAAAGTATCAAGTTAAACTTATACTTTGTTAACTTATCGACATTGTTCCTTATTCATTGTTCCATTGTAACTTATTTATTTTCATTAACTTGCCCGTTTTGGTGATCTGATTAAATGTAACTTTTGTTGTCACATAGATTTTTTTGTCATGAAACAGAGTCATTTCACATTTATATTCCCCCGAGTGATTTTTAATGTCAGAGTTTACCATACACCAAACTCCTCCATCACTGCTATCATTTTATTCTTATAGTGGGAAGGTCATATCTTGGTTGTTGTTTTGTCCCAAGTTTAAGGTCACCGCTGAGTAATTTATATAAATACATGTATGATCAGTACAGACAAGCAGAGAGAAGGTAGAAACGTTTTTATTATTATTATTTTTTAACCCCGTCGTCTACTACTTAATGGGATCGACGGCGAGTTGCCGTTATATATGTGTCCAATGACACTGTACACCACACAACCACCTTCAACAGCGGTAATGCGTATGTATACTATGTATGTGTTTAATGTCCATTATTACTACTACTACTACTACTACTATTATTATTATTCATCCGGTAGGGCTTAATAAAATTCAACCACCGAACTGTCTGGGTCAAACTGCCCGACAGTCGTCAGGGGTTCGCAGACTGTCTATTGATAACTTGTCTGCTTACAAAAAAACACTGAACGTTTGGTTTTGTCTCTATTACTACAATTTAAAATCAAATTTTCTAGAGGAAATTATTTAATTAATTTGTGAGAAGAAAAATGTTGACGTTAATTTTGTAAGCACTATTCTATTTACGTTTTGATTTACTGGTTTCTCCTTTTTAGATAACATCAAAAGATTTTATTCAAAACTCTATAAGTTAATGTTAACGCGCAACTCGCACCTTGAATAAAGCAATATTTTAATTGATCTAAAAGACAAAAGCTAATTACAAATGTCTGGGAAGTTATAAAACAGTAGACCTTATCTGACTTATAGAGTAACTTATGCAAATAAACACGTGTTATTTTGTTATTATGATACAAGGTAACTATCATTCTTAGTTCACCTATATGTCACCAGTAGGTGAATTGCGTAAAAAGTTTTTTGTATTGTACACTTGTCTCGTGTCTGTGTATTATTACCTCATTCTACTATATTTTTATGATAGTTTTTATTGACTTTTAAAAATACGTTAGGTGGTTATCATGTATCTAAGAAATCGGTTTGATATGAATACAATTTTCTTATACACCAGATATTAATTAATTAAAAATAAAATAAATTTAAACATCAAAATTAATTCTTGAATGTATTTTGGCAAGTTAAAATTCGATTTGTTACCACAAATATATAATATATATATATATATATATTAATACTTAAAATGTGGTACTAAATGAATGTACCAAAACTCAAAGCTTAACAGCATATTAATGGAATTATATAGTTGGTGCATTATAATATGTATCAAGAACTAAAATGAGTGTAATCGATATTTTGTATAAAAGTTTTTGAACACTATGTATTTAGTGTATCAAGTTAGAAGTTTAAGAAAACACATACAGTTATAGTGTTTTCTTTTTGGTATTTTATGAAAACTTTGGTTGTGTATAGTTATAAAAATATGAAAGTCAAATGTATATAATCAGCTTGAAATTAATTTTCAACTCGAGTATGTGATCCGCCGTGTGAAGAGAAAAATAAATATGGTATAGAAATTTGGACAAAATTAATTGGTCTCTGTTTGTATACCTTATAAACAATAAACTAATATACATCACACATCTATAAAACATGACTAGCTGCAAACTGTAAAATACTTTAAGCAATAAGAATTAAGATCAACATACAATAACCCTAGTTCATAAATACTTAATAGTCTAAACGAGGGCATTCGTCGCCTAATGGTATACAAAAGTTTTTATTCGAATATATAATGCGAATTTTTATAAATTAATGATAAATGTTGTGCGACTTCAATAAACTTCTTTAAGTCGTGCCGGTTCAATTAGGGATGAATAATTTTCATGAATAAAATTTCTTTTTACTTTTATATCCTATTATTACATGTTTTCACTCAGATCTAAATAAATAACCATTTAAAATATATAGATACTTTACTCGCATTTAAAAAGAGAAACACTTCAATCATTTACGAAAAATAATTCACGTGAGTCAAATAGAAAGAGTAACTAGAACTTAGTCGGATACATTTCTAATATAAAAACAATCCTATCGTATTTCTAAAAATAAGTTAAAATATTTTTATATTAAATATGTTTGATTAATAAATTTAGGCGGCTGTTGTATTCTTTTGTTTGTAAAGACTGTTTTAGCTTTTAATAATTAAACAAAAATCGTGCATTATAATGCACAGTCGACATGTGGTGTAATGAGTCACTAACCAGAGCTTAAAGACCTGTACCGGCCGTTAACTTACAGTCGCAACATTTGGATCAAAACCAACACATGCAATATAACATTACATATATTATATTGTATTAATATAAAGCTTTAAACGTTATCCACTGTAGCACCAGCTTCGTACATAATGCACATGTTGTTCACTCATGTATATCACACATATACATATATTATGGCTCACCTTGAACTCGCAGATAGAAAACAATTATCTATATTCCCAGTGGAATGAGTTTTCTTTGTATTAACATTGAAATATCTGTTTAAAAATGTTAGAAATGAAAATGTGATAAATCATAAAAAATCTCCTTTCGATAATTGTAAATATCATAAATGCCAAAACAGAATTATATGGTGTGGTTATATTCTGTCGTTAATTTATTTAAAAGCACATTAGCTAACTTATTAATAACGTTTACACTTGAACCTCAATCGAGGTGAAATATAAATACATATTAATTTTTCACGCATAGAAATAATCCTGATCGAGTTCATTAATTATGATAAAATAATCTATGTGTATGCAATAAGCTTAAAGCTTTTTATTTTCTTAGGTTATGTTATATTTAAAAGTGGATTAATCGATAAATCTAAATAGTTTTAATTTTATTATTCAAATTTCAAATTTTAATGAATCTATCTTTGTTGAAATGAGGTTCTTAAATTGACTTGTATTAATTTTTATATTTTTGGATACATTTTATATGTATGGGCAATCAAAGAAACACATTAAGAAAATATTTTCGAGTTATTTTATGTTTATTAACTCAGACGCCTGAAGAATATGCAACAGAATATACTTGTTTGACAATTTATCTCCATCTATTAGTGACTTGGTCAACTAAAATATACTTTGTGCAGAGTATATAAATGAACATTTTTAGACACTAATGAGAGAATTCATTTAAAAATGTACCTAATTAAGAGTATAAATAAAACATATTATTCAAGGTCACTTAATTATCATTCATAGCAGATATTGCTATATCGTATCAATATTAAATTAGAACCTTTAAAACAGATGATAGCGAAGCATAATATTTGCAATAACACTTACTTTTATTTTGATATTTGTACTCTATGGAATAAATTTATCTATTCTCGAGAGGTTATTTACAAAAAAGTCACGTACACATTTATATCGATTACTAGTTCTAAAAGTTTGTATTAACTTTATTTTATATTTTTTTCGTTAGGATCACTCTAAAGAGATTTACTCTTACGATTTATACCAATGAGTGGTCAAAGAACTCCATTATACTATATCTAATTTTTATTTTCAGTAAATTTATCTTGGTCTTATTTATTGAATTTACCGAGTAGCAATGACATTTTCAAGTAAATCTATTTGTGCAAAGTTTTACAAAAAAATTACACGGCTTATTATCTAACAAAAAGTCTTCTGAGATCAATAAAACAAATATCTTTAAACAGTTAGAAATTAGCTCTAAGATGTTTAAAGCCAACATTTTCGTTAAAATAATTAAATCTAATTAATTAAGTATGTATTTAGCGTTGATAATGATAACATTGTTCCTGAAATACGTATCCGCGATTTTCAGTAATTTTTTGTGGCTTTTTAAGTTACTTTATAATATTTTATAGTTTTGAATTGATATAGTTTATATAATTATAATGTTAAATAATAAATTCTAGATGAATGTTAAGAACTACTTTTAATCAATAAAGTAGCAAAAATTTTGAGAAGAGATTTTTATGACTCGTTCATGAGCTGAAATAAAATAAAAATTTGGAGCGATACAACTCATCTTTGTTGCTCATCGGTATAGTGACTCATAACGTCGGACATAAATTGTCTTAGTAACCGAACTGAAATTACGTACTCGAAAAACATTAATTTGACACGTTATTCAACTACTGTTTTGAATGTCTTTCGCAATAACCGATCAATGAACTCCTAAGTAGGTAAGTGTATACAACTAACTTACACTGTATATTAAGTGTAAACAGTGCAAGACATGACGTCATATACAAACATCCGTTAGTTTTGTAAGCTAATTGTAAAATGCATTACTGCTGAAGAGTGAATAAAACTTTACATTTTTTTTTTTATTATTATTTTTACTTAAAATATTTCATAAACCTTAATTAATGTTCTACATACAGTATAATATTCTTGTTTTATGACGAAGTATTTTAGTTCAAAAGAAAGAGTTCAAATTTCTAATCAAAATCATTACAGTGTTCATAAATACACTTCATTGCTGTAAAAACGTTGTGAGGACCATACTTAAAACTTTAAAGATTCAGATAATTTAGGGAACCAACTTATAAATAAAATATAGGTTTGGAGAAATCCCAAATTCGTGTGTTTGATCACCACCAAGGATAAATATGCAACGTTCCTTGAATACTAAGTACAGAATGATAAAGTTATTGATACAGATTAGTTCGGTTAAATGAAACTTATTTCTATTCGCTTTCTTTAGTTTAAAGTGAATATAATTAGTTTTCATGGGTTATATTTCTTAACCTTGTTGTTTAATATTTCATATAAATAAACTAAATCATAAGCTGTGTTGGTTATCGATGTTGGTTCTTTGATGAATATTCAAGTATTACAATAGCCTATAATTGCTACTCTTTGGTTTCTGAAAATCATTGCAATTAGAATTTTTAAGTATTCGCGAGATCATTTTTTTAATTAAATTTAATGATATCAAACTGATTTTGCTGTTTAAAATACAAAGGAATATATTAAGATGATTTTTTACTACATTTGTTCTCATAATGGATGTGTAATTTATTTAAGGATGAATCAAACAAAATTTTGTTAAAATGTTCGTAAAATAAAATTTATTTAAAATTCTCATTTAATATCACTTGACTGATGAGGGTTATATTCATTTGATCTCGCTGTATAATTTCTTCCATAGGGTTAAAATAACCCCGTCGGTCGTAACAGTCAACACGCATATTTTCTACTCGGTTGTAGACACGACCCTTTATTTTTGCCTAGTTACAGGGTAAAGACATGCGCTTGTGAGATTTAAACAAGGGCAAGGTCATCGTCCTTTCATTGCCGCCGTCATCGTCTCCACCCCAACCGATCAATAATAAACTTTGCAGCGTCGTATCTGTACTCGTTTCTTAAATTGTTTATTTAGCTGAAACAATAGAGAATCATAAATGAAATTCAATAAGATATAATTTAACGTTGACATACTTCGTAGTTAACTTGTAAATACGAACATAAACAAATGTATATGTTTTCGAAAGTGTAGATCTCATTAAGCCCACGGGCGATCAAAAAGATTCTTTCATTTTAGATCTACTGACAGAATTCTATTTTATCTTACACGATTATCGCCCACACTCCATTCTCAAGATTATAGTTAATTTTGAATTAGAATCAGAAAAGAAGGGTCATTAAACTTAATTTTTTTTTGAGAGATAATTAAAAATATATGATTAAAAAAACGGCGATGTCAAACATTTGAATAAATTACTCTGTTATTATTAAAAACTGGACTTAATTGTTTTTATATTATATATTTGTAAAAGCCATTTTATACAGACCCAAGTTTATACAAACTCATTATGGGCAATGAAAATTTACAATGAATATTGTGTTTTTTAGCTTTAAATATGTCAAAAAAAACCCTATTTTAATGTAGATGGACATTTAGGTGCCACTAATTTGAAAAACTTCTAGTTTCTTAAAATTAAAAAAAATATATCTCAAAATTACACTACCGTAAAAATTTAAACAATTTTTTTCTGCATTTTAAAATAGATGTAATTTTTTTTAAACAATGATCCAAATGAGATTTCAATTGAGTATACTAGAGATAATAAACTTATCTTTTGGTATGCTTATTAAAAAATTCGATAAAACCTATGCACTAGACTGGTTTAAAAGAGACTACTTACAAATATGGGTACCTGAAAAGTCTTATAACCTCTGATATTATTTATCTTAGTTAATTTATATTATAGCCAAAAATTGCGTAATTCCTGTAAAAATGCGTAACTTTTTTCATTTTGTTATAACTTTTTTCAAAATTACATTGATTCTAATAAAATTATAATATGCCAGATACAAAAACCTTTTTTTCAGAATATGGTTAGTAAAATTTTAATAAATACTGGGTTAATTTGTGTAAGCTTATTTAGTTATAGGCTAAATAAATAGATTATTTATAAATAGATAATAGATATATTTATATATAGATATATATAAAAAGATTATTATTATTATATTAATTAAATATATTTATTAATTATATATGTACCTAACGATGATCTAACGGACAACTCTTATAACTTATGATCTACATAACATTTATATTTTTTTAATCATTATGAAAAGAAATTGCGTACAGTCGCTAGTAAGTAATGTAATAAAATTGTGTTTTATTCCGTCTTTTACATAATATGGACTAACATTTGATACCATAAAAAAATCATATACACATTCAAAACTTAAGAAACTTCAAAATGCTATAGAAACCTAACGACCAAGTTAAAAAAAGAGTTTTTGGTATTAATATATTTTTTTAAATTAATTTAAAATATGGTTATATTCAAATTTTTAAAAAAATATTAATGAAAAAATTATTTTTTGTAATTGTGAAAAATAACATAAAACAAATTTTAAATATAAAATCTAATTAAAAAAACGTATAAAATATTAGGTAGAACATAAGTTATATGAGTTGTCAGTTATATATATATATATATATTGTAATTATTACAAATATTCAAAATTAGTACGTTTTTTGTATTATTTAATTTAACTATCATGGAAGATAAAAATAAATAATATCACCTTTACTTATATCTTAGCCATGCAAATTCATCTTTATCATAGAAAATCGATTCTGATAAGAGTTTTTAAAATTTGATGACTTATCCTCCAGTAAAATAAATAAATTTAATAAAATTTATTGATTAATTTAAATAAAATAAATTAAAGTGATGTCTTCTTAAAATATCTTGATGTTACATTACCAAGTATCCTTAAGACATTACATTTTACACAAACATGGAAGTGTAAGTATAATTTATGTAGTTAATTTTATAAATATATTGCAATAAGTGTTATATTTTACAGTAAGAATCCACAAGTAGCTGTATTAAGTAATTATGAGGTAATACTGTTTATGCTAAATAATTTTTGTATATTAGGTCTACAATAATAATGATCAGTTTTACATCCTTATATTTCCCGAACTTAACATGCCACAGAGGGTGGTGGCCCTCTTTCACATATTAGGGAATCAAAGATGTTTCTTAGTTAGGTCAATGGACGAGGCGGGTATTATGGTCAACTTGCACCAAAGGCCAGATGCCATCAATAAAAAAATCTTGTTGGCACGCTGGGGATCAAACCCGGTACTCCATGTGCCAAAATATACATTTCTACGCATTAGGCCAGGCCAACTTTCCAAGGACCTATCTACAATAATAAAAAAAAAATTTTCCATTTTCATATATCTATCGTAGAAAAACCAAGTATGTTAGTAATATCTTTAGAATTACATCTTCACAAAAGAACTCTCATTATAATAAATAAAATTTTAATTATTTTCTTAACTTACTTATGAACTCTATAAATATTATTTGAAAATAAAATATATTTTCCAAATAACTTCATTTTAAAAAATATTACCATTTTTTTTTTTATTATGCTTTAAATTTAACATCTTTGTATAAACTGTAAATTTATATGCCACAAACAACAATTTATTTTTTTTAAGTTGGAATTTATCTGTCCCTTTGAAATTGTTTCATAATATTTTTTATTGATAACTTTTTCTTAGAAAGTTTTTTTATTTTATTTCAGGCATTTCAACTTCTAAAAAAAGCTCAAGAAAATAACAAGCTAATAGGAGGTATGAGTCATTCAACAATTTTATATGAGGTATAGTATATTTCAAATATTATTAATCAGACTCAGCTAAAGGTGTTGGCAACAGAGTCATATCTTGGGTGACATTTTAAAAGTGTAATATTTTTTTTATTATATTTGTAATAAACTTAATATTTACAAAACATATAAAGGTACAGAAAAAATAAAACTCCTTTAATTATACAAAAAAAAAAAAGAAATAAACATAGTATATTTTGTTTTAAATAAATTTATTTGACCAACAAATATCACTTCTTTGGTAAAAAGCACATAGTCAGCAGATGGTCAACTGACTTGAATTACTATTTATACAGATGATACGATCACATTTGCATGTATATATATATATATATATATATATATATNTTGCATGTGCCCATATCTCTGTCTCCCATACCATCGTTGTACCGTTTAATAGACATATATATATAATTAACACAGTGACATACAACAATACTAACAGGAGGGCGGACTGCACACATAAACATTTTAGCAATTCACGGCCAATGTGCTATAATACGATATCCCTATCGACAGTTGACCTTTTACCATCTTCGCGATCACTACTTTGTCTGATCATTAACTTAACTTCGCTACTCCGTATATTATAGTGTGTGTGTGTGTCGCCGTCAGCTCCCTGTTGGATTAATCATCTCTAGGTGTCCAGCAGGTTGTATTATCTATTTAATATTTCAATTGCTTAATAAATATTTATTTATATTGTTGTTAACCTAAAGTGTTATATATATATATATATTGTAGTGCGACCCTTGGTAGTTCCTCTAAGGGAATATAAATTAAATTAGAAACTTCAGTACCTAAGGTAGATATAGCCTAGCCAGCTATCCCCCGTTGGTCCCTTAGAATACTGTCGTCGGGCATTTAGGCTAAACCCCTAAATAGCGACGTAACACAGATGATACAACAGTCGATCAACCATATAGTAATGATAAGTTGACCCCTCTGCTACATTTTAATAGTTATATAAATAATCATCACATAAGTAAAAAACAACATAACTTAAATTATCCTAGGTATTTTAAAACCTAAGTGTTAAACTTAAATCAGAAATGTTACTATTGTGATGAAGTTACTAAACCTTTTTAAAATAACTCAATAATTTTATTTTATAGGTTTTCAAACACTTGGAACATAAACCATGTGCGGGTCAAAGTGAGAGTAAAATAAAAGAATTCTTAATGCAATTAAGAGACATGCCAATAAATCTAACAAAAAAAGAAAAACTAATGCTTGTTAATGACCCACCTGATACAATTTTACAACTATCATTGGTACTTTTAGCTTATACGTTTAAACAGAGTAATGATCCACTTAATTAATCGAAAAATAAAAATAATATTAATAATTTTTATTGGTTTCTTTTAGTTCAATGTTTTTCTCAATTTATCATAAATGAAGTTTTTTCTATGGTCATCCTTACATCTTATAGGGGTGTCTTTTCTTTTTTAATTTTTCAAAGTGCAACACCCCTTATTAAGTTGGTTATTAAGACCCAGAATAATAATTTTGAATACATAATTTTGCCAGAAAGACAGGACTCTTTGACACAACCACAAGGGTGACTTGATAGTTCACCCATTATACTATGATAGGTATAATATAATAACACGTGAGTGATAACACTTAGACGTGTAAACTGAATCAAGACAATTCAGTAAGAGGCGTGCACAATGGACTAACAGGTCTGAGTGCATGGGTGTTATGTCCACTTCAATAATAACTACAACTAAAAACTAAGTAGCTTATTTAATTGATAATAATTTAATCAAGTAAATTACTGATTGATAACAACTTTTGTATCGGTATTTCGAAAGTTCTTGATATATTTATATGTAGGTAAGAGGAAGTGTATGAGTGCAAAATTGTTCCGTTATAAAAATAGCAGCATCCACTCATCACCTCCAGTCATTACTTTCAGTTTTTAATAACTTCTGAAATACTTGTCTAAAAGTTATTAAGGTATAAGGGATGAACATAAGAAAAACTTCATTAATGATAAATTGAGAAAAACATTGAACTAAAAGAAACCAATAAAAAAATTATTAATATTATTCTTATTTCATGATTAATTAAATGATTTATGATAAATAAATCACACTGTGTACAAAATTGTTTAAATCTTGTTAAATTTAGAAATTTAAAATCAAATAGTTTAAACTGTGAATCTATGATATATTATCTATATTAATGGTTTTTTCATGGGTAGATAACTATATACAGGAGTGGATAAGCTTAATGGGAAATTGGAAGTTTCCTAGTATTATAAGTTATCATCTAACCTTAGTTTCTTAATCTTAATCTACCCCAGAAGCAAATTAAGATCCTGAAAATTTGGATTGAATAGTTTAAAGAAATCATTTTATAAATGTAATGGGTTTTACTTCTTATTAGGCCAATAAAAACAAAGACATGAGGTCCTTTCTAGTATTTTTTAATTAGTAAAAATTACCTTATTGCCCCTGCAATTTTGGTCATTTAAAAGTTAAGAAGATTGTATAAATACAATTACAGTCAATGTTTCTTAGATACAAGTATACTTCTTAAATACATGAGAAACTAAATTATGTCCCTATTTTTTTTTTATTTTTAATAGATATTAGAAAAAAAAATATGAATAAACAGAAACATTTGGGGAGGAAGATTCCCTCCTTTTCACTATAACTTTATTTCTAATATCTATAGAATAGGAAATATTTGAAGTCTCAAGTCTTGTGTATGACACTAAATATTTTTAAAATAAATCATCTGCTTTTATTTTAGATTATAAAAGACTTCTATGATAGACTGAGTGAACAAGAAACAGAACTGTTGTTAAATGCATCCAAAACATTTTGTGAAGAAAATAGCCAATTTACAACTGATGAATCAAATGTAGATCTTGCACCATCATAAAATGTTGATTGATAATTTTCATTTCATTAAATGTCATTTTTTATTTTATAAATAGCATTGATTTCAATTTGATTGAAAATGTGTACATTGATTTTAACTAGAATGGAACATTAAATAAAATAACAAATTATAAATTTAAAATTAAGAAGTCATATTAAAAAGCCCTTAAGGTTATTCATAAAAGAGTTTTAATAAAAAACATTGAAACAACTTTCTAAAATTGAATTAACTATTTAAGCATTCAAAACTATGTTTGAATGAACCTAATTATTTAAACTAAAACTAATTCAACTTATTTGCAATCAAATTCACCATTTCATTTATACATTTGTAAAATACATATTATTTTTATTTAAAATTTGTTTGTACATTTTTTAAGAGTTTTAAAAATTAACTGACAAAACCGGGAAACTGTTAACCCCTTTTTAACCTTTACTTTAAAATATTGTTTTATTAAAAAATAAGGAAAGCTCTAAAATGAATCGTAATATTGAAGTCTGTTTATCTCAAATTTAGTAGTGTTACTCATTATAACTAACCCCCTTAAAATATTTCTTAATAGAAAAATATTGATTGTTTATTATGTGATATTATTAAAAAGAAATTATTGTTATATTAAATCTTAAAAATAAATTTCGATTATGATGTTTATTACTTGAAAAAAAATTTAATTGCGAATTAAAATAAAAGAAATTATTTAAATTTAATATAAAAAACAATAAAAATTTAATAAAAATGTAATATCACATTAAAATATGTTGTGTATCATCAAAAAACCTTAGCCTATTTTTAGATTATAATGTTTTTTTTAACATATTTGATGGATTCAAATTCTAAGATAACTTTTGTTTTGAATAAATTGTTTATGGTATGTTTATAGAAAATTAAGCATATAATTTAAGACATTATTATTCATATAGTTGACAATTGATACACAATTAAGTTACATACAGTTAAGCATTTAATTTATTAAAATTAATACTCTTGCTAAGTATTTTTCATTTATTACTATTTTAACTTCAATACAACAAATAAATCTTATTTTATCAAAAAGTATAAATAGAAAACACTATTAATAAATCAAAAAATAAGTATAATAAAGCTTTATAAACATTGAGCTAAATGTTAGATTCGATAAAAAAGAGTAATTCGATATGCTCCAAGAATAAGGCAGTAAATTACTTTTCAGAATATTGAAAATAAAAATTACTCTCTAAATACACGCTATATATTAATAAATTTTCTTAGTGTAGTTTAACTCCGATTCCATCCAAATTGTCTATATATCGATGAAAGTTATTATAAGAAGAATAAAATTCAAATAGTTCATAATCTCAAAATTGACTTTTTTGAGTTACTGCCTTATTTGTTACGTATAACGAATTACTCTTTTCTATCGAATCTAACATTAGCTCAATACTTATAAAGCTTTATTATACTTATTTTTTGATTTATTAAAAAAGTTAAATTTTGAATTCATTTAACGATATTGGTGGGACTATGTTTATATTAAAGATGTGCAATGAAAGTTAATTACGAATTTTATAGTGAAATATTAACATAATATGCAATTCCTTTGTCCTTTATTATATTACAGCGAAAAAGAATATTGACTAATTTACGTAATTACAACAAGAAATATTGTTTATATGTTTTGTTTTGATATGCCTTGAGATGGGAAAACTTGAAAAAGTCAAGGGATTCTGAATAGCCCAAAAAATATTATAAAAAACCCAGCACAGGGGGGTCGCGGCACAGTGGTGACGTGCATAGTTGGATCAAGTATAATGATATCTGACAGTGATTAAAATCACTATAAAAAAACATTTCGATGCAAATCTTTAGATAGTGTTTAATTTTAAAAAATTGGTGGATTATTCCAAAAGCTACTTGATCTGCTGGTTCCTTATTAATATCTCGATTAAGAAAAAGTATGTCGAATGAAAAAAGGAGTATTAAAAAATAGTATTTCCCATAAAAAAATTGTGTTGATCGATACACTTTTCAATAAGTTATAGGATTATAAAGTTAAAAAAAACCAGCACAGGGGGGTCGCGGCACAGTGGTGACGTGGCATAGTTGGATCAAGTAAATGATATCTGACAGTGATTAAAATCACTATCAAAAATAAACGCTTCGATGCAAATCTTTAGATAGTGTTTAATTTTAAAAAAA
>NW_026099574.1:2959572-2959837 GCF_025091365.1 Daktulosphaira vitifoliae
TTTTTGAACTTTTGAAAACCTGTAAAAAAAAAGCTCAATTCCAATCTTGAGGACTATTAGTATGTCATTATACATATTTTAATTCAACTTTTAAAAACAAACAGTTTTTATTGAAAATTATTGTATCAAGCCCTTTAAATTTTTATACACGTAAAAGTAAAGCAAAATATAACTTCTTTATTATTTTTATAATTTCTCCGTTTAAATTACAATATTAAATATCAATTTCATACTAAATTTAATAATTATAATTAGTATATATTCA
>NW_026099574.1:2960184-2964878 GCF_025091365.1 Daktulosphaira vitifoliae
AAAAAAAAAAAAAATGAAAAATGGACAAACTAAGGTTTGACTTTAAAACGAGAGGAACGGCCGATGGAAAATCAACAATTTTATGCCTAACTTCAATAGGCACACCAGATGGTCATACTTTCGCTATTCAAGATGAATACCAACCAATAACTTTACACAAGGAATTGATGAAATCACAAGTATATAATAGAGTTAAAAATACATTAAAAAAAAGAAATCAATTCAGAAAAGTTTGGATAACTATGACAGAAGATCTGAAAAAAGTTAATGTAAATGATGATGACAACTTATTATTTTCAGACCTTTATTTAGAAGAAATTTCAGAAGAAGAATGTGATAAATCTATAGTAAGTACTTCAGACACTATAACAAAATTATTAGAAAAAATCTTGGAATCCAAACAACAGACTTCTGAAATAAAAAATCTACAAAAAATTGCTAGTGATTTCATGATTGACAAATTCAATGAAAACAATACAAACGCTAATCAATGGATAAATCAATTTGAAAAAGAATGTGAACGCTGTGTAATAAATGAAGAAAAAAAAAAAATTGAGATTTTGAAATTTTTCCTTGAGAAATGCAGCGCTGATTGGTACTCCTGTATGATTTTGAAATATTCTATAGAATCAGAATGGAACAATTGGAAAAAAAATTTCATTGAAACATTTGGAAACAAAGGTTGGTCACCTATAAGATATGCTTTTAGTTTTAAATATCAATCGGGTTCTTTGNTAAAAAAAAAAATTGAAATTTTAAAATTTTTCCTTGAGAAATGCAGCGCTGATTGGTACTTCTGTATGATTTTGAAATATTCTATAGAATCAGAATGGAACAATTGGAAAAAAAATTTCATTGAAACATTTGGAAACAAAGGTTGGTCACCTATAAGATATGCTTTTAGTTTTAAATATCAATCGGGTTCTTTGCTCGAATATGCTATAAAAAAAGAAAAATTATTACTTCAAATTAGAAAATCTATAGATACTGAAACATTAATTGATCTTATTGCGGTTGGCTTACCAAATTATGTCTCTGATAAAGTAGACAAAGAAACTCTAGAAGAAACTCAGGATCTTTATAATGAAATTAGCAAGCTAGAACATCTTGTTAAAAACAATACTATTGGGAGAAAAGGAAAACCAGATTTTGAAAATAGAAAAAAAGTGGAAGAAAAAAAACCATGCCAAATATGTGAAAATGCAAACAAAGGGAAACGCTTCCATTCTGAATTAAATTGCTGGTTTAAAGAAAAAGAGGACAAAAGTAAAAAAGATGGATCATTGAAATCTGTAAACAATTAGGAATTAGAAGTAAAATTAAATCAAGAAAATCAAAAAAACTTATAGTACCACCATTAATAAAAATCAAGCTACTAATAAATGACACTTTAGAAATTTCTGGAGTTTATGACTCCGGCTCAAATGTGTCAATAATAAATGCTAAATTATTAAAAATAAAACAAGAAAATACAAAAGACTTACAAATGATAAGCTTGAAAACTATTAATGGTGCAGGAAAAACAAAAGGAATGGTATCATTAAAAATAAAAATTTACAATATAGAAAAAATAGTAAATGTTTTTATTGTAGACAACAAAAATTTTAATTATGATTTTTTAGTCGGTTTAGACTGTATACAACATTTTAAATTAATTCAAACTAATGATCTAAGGATCATTCAAAAAGAAAGTGTCAATATTCCTGAAATTGCAGGTGACATGAAAGAAAATAAACATGATCAAAATATTGAAATATATGAAAATCCAGATTACATGATAAAAAAATATGAAGTAAATTTCAACGAAGTCATAAATACGGATGAATTTGCACTAATAATAAATCATTTAGATATACAAAAACAATCTAAAATAGATGATTTGTTAAAAAAATATAAATCAGTATTTGCCCAGGATAAGTATGATGTGGGTACTGTTAAGGATTATGAAGCCCACATCGATCTAATGGAGGNCAAAAATTATGAAGCCCACATCGATCTAATGGAGGACAAATATTGTTATAAGCGGCCCTATAGATGCACATTTGAAGATAGAAAAGAAATAGAGAATCAAATAACTCAGCTATTAAAAAAAGGAATGATTGAAGAATCATATAGCCCTTTTGCCGCACCAGTCACCTTGGCTTTTAAAAAAGATGAAAACAAAAAATCAAGAATGTGCATAGATTTTAGGGACATTAACAAAATTATTACTCCTCAAAAACAACCTATTCCACTAATTGAAGATCTAATAGTGAAAAGTGTAAATTGTGAATATTTTACAACACTGGATATAAACTCAGCATTTTGGTCGATACCAGTAAGAGTTAAAGACCGACCAAAAACTGCTTTTGTAACACAAGAGGGCCACTTCCAATGGACGTGCATGCCTTTCGGCTTAAAAACATCACCGGCAATCTTTCAAAGGATAATTAACAATATTATAAGAAAATATAACCTTTCTGATTTTGTAGTTGCTTTTATAGATGACATATTAANCTTTGTAGTTGCTTTTATAGATGACATATTAATATTTTCAAAAACTTTTACAGAGCATATAACACATATATCAAAATTTCTAAAAGCAATTATTAAAGAAGGTTTCAAACTAAAATTTTCAAAATGCATATTTGCAAAAGATCATGTAAATTACTTAGGTCATATAATCGAGAAGAATTCAATAAAACCACAAAAAGATCATTTAATTGCAGTGAGAGGTTTTCCAGTTCCAGAAACAAAAAAAAATGTAAGACAATTTTTAGGGAAAATTAACTATCATCACAAATTTATTCCATATATAGCACAAATTTCAGATCCACTACATAATCTTTTAAGAAAAGATGTGAAATTTATTTGGTCAAAAGAATGCAAAGAATCGTTTGAAAACATTAAATCACTACTTTGTTCAGAACCAATTCTTAAAATATTTGACCCAAATTCACCTGTCACAATTTATACTGATGCAAGTATCAAAGGAGTTGGAGCTGTATTAAAACAAAAAGATGAACATAACAACTATAAACCGGTAGCTTACTTTTCGAAAAAATTAAGCGAGACACAAAAAAAAAAAAAAGCGATTTATCTCGAATGTTTAGCTATAAAGGAAGCGGTTAAGTACTGGCAACATTGGCTGCTCGGTAAAGAATTTACAGTTTACACAGATCACAAACCTCTAGAAAATCTAAATATAAAATCAAGAACGGATGAAGAACTAGGAGATTTAACTTACTATCTTTCTCAGTATGATTTCAAAGTAAAATACAATCCTGGGAAGTCTAACCAAGAGGCCGACTGCCTAAGCAGAAACCCAGTTTTAGAACCTGAAAATAACGCTAAAGACATTATTAAAGTGGTAAACATAATAGGTTTAGAAGAAATAAAAAAGGACCAAGAGGAAAACATATCTTTAAAAGACAAGAAGAAAAATTTTATTTTAAAAAATGAAATTTACTATAAAAGATCAAGAAAAAAAGACAAAATTCTATTGTCTGAACACCTTAGTAAAAAAATAATTAAAGATATACACTATTCTTACTGCCACTTAGGAAGAACACAAATGATAAACAAAATAACTCCATTTTATACAGCGGAAAATATTATAAAGAACATAAAAGAAATTTGTGACAACTGTTCTGTATGTATAAAAAATAAGTCAAGAAAAAAATCAAAATATGGATTTCTATCACACTTAGGACCTGCCACATACCCATTCGAAATCATGTCCATAGATACCATTGGCGGACTTGGAGGGTCACGTTCAACAAAAAAATATATGCATCTGTTGGTAGACCATTTTACGAGATACGCTTATATTCTTACGTCAAAAAACCAGAACGCTAATGATTTCATAAAACTAACAAAAAACGTTGAACAAAATAATAACATTGAGACAATATTAACAGATCAATATCCCGGCATAAATTCAAATGAATTTAAACAATTTCTAAAACAAAAAGAAATTAAAATNTTAAACAATTTCTAAAACAAAAAGAAATTAAACTGATTTTTACAGCAGTTGATGCTCCATTCTCAAATGGGCTCAACGAGAGACTAAACCAGACTCTAATAAACAAAATAAGGTGCAAAATAAATGAAAACAAAAAAGCATGGACAACCATTGCACAAGAATGCGTCAAGAAATACAACGAAACAGAGCATACCGTCACCGGATTTGCCCCTAAATACTTAATGGAAGGCGAAAACACTAATATTTTGCCACACGAATTGAAGATAAGATGTAAAAATGAAGATCTGGAAAGAGATCGAAAATTGGCATTCCAAAAAACAAAAAAATCTCATGATTACAATGCAGAACGATTCAATAAACACAGGAAAGAAATTAAATTGGACGTCGGAGACTTTGTATATGTGGAAAATGGCAATCGCTTAAATAGGAAAAAATTAGACGAAATAAGAATCGGTCCATACAGAGTTCTCAAGAAAATCTCAAACTCAATTTTCGAAATTGATACTGGTCATAGGAAAACAGAATCAAACCTTTTTCATATTACAAAATTAATACCATGGATAGATGAAAGAAATTGACGAACAGTCACATTTGTTAGCATGTGAATGTTCTTCTCCAAAGAGTGGAGATATAAAGAAAACAACGTTAGATATTCATTGTAATTTTAAATTTTAAGTTCATTGTGTGATCGACTGATATGAATGATAAGAGGATGTATACTCTTATCATC
>NW_026099574.1:2964978-2965489 GCF_025091365.1 Daktulosphaira vitifoliae
AAAGTATTTATCATTAAAGAATAAAGTTGATTCATGCATTTTTTAAAAAGTTATAGCAACATAATGTTAAAAAATGTAAATGTTTTGTCAAACGAGTTAAAAATTTATACTAACTTAAAAAGAATTAAGAAAAAATGCATAAAATTCCTTGTGCCATACGTGGGTTGGAACCTCGTACCCCAAGCGTGTAAAAAATAAGTTAATCCAACTCAGTAACCGTATGTTGCTACCTTCAGTTGAAATCGACTAAATTGGCTATTATAGCTAAATCAAATTTCAAAGTTATTTTTCTCGACTTAAAAAAAGCAAACAAACTTAAATAAGTTTAACTATCCATGCTATATTAATTTTAATTTATATAATATTTATGAAAATCTATACTCCCCTTGTCAGGTATTTTAAAATAAAATAAAATACAAAACCCAGAATTTTAACACAAAAATAGCAAATTTTTGAATACGGTAGTCATTTTTACCGTGAAGACAAATCCAGAGGTCACATTTTTTTTTTT
>NW_026099574.1:2966849-2996317 GCF_025091365.1 Daktulosphaira vitifoliae
AAAAAAAAAAAAAAAAAAAAAAAAAAAAAAACACATCATAGTAAAACCAATACCTTCTCAGCTTCGCATCGAAGCTAAAATTTAAAAAATAAAATCGAGAATTTTCACATAAAAATAGCATTTGATAGCCATTTTCACTGTGAAGACAAAATAAAGTCCAAAAATTTTTTTTTCCATAGTAAAGTACATGACATTAGCTTTATTTAAAGATATATATAAAAGTGTCAGACTTTCCGGAAAACTTTCAAAAGTTAAGTTGAAAAAGTTAATTTTTTGTGAAAAAGTAGTTATTTTAAATCCCTCCTGTGGACAGGTAAAGGGTCGAATTTATAAAAAAAATATACCAAATGATAGGTAAAGACATCAAGCATCTATAAAAAAAAAAAAGTTATATTGATTCGGTCAATATAACTGGATTTAAAAAGTTATATTTGAAAACCCCATAACGTTATATTTTATTTACACCTGTTAAGCTATTCAGGACGAGAGTAAGAGTAGTTGCTCCTTAGACCGTTATGATTAGGATTATCTGGTTTTTAAAAAAAATTTTCTACTTTTTTCATTCATGATTAATTGTTATCTGAAAATTAAAAATATGATTGGGAGGGTAAAGTTAAAATATAATATTGGTCAAATTATAAGTTTGTTTTAATAAAATGTATAATATTATTGAGGCACACGCTTATACAATCAGGCTTTATATATAGGCAACTTAATCGACAACAAAATAAAAGGTTATGTCCAAAAGAAAAAAATGTAAAACAATACCAGGAATTCAGGAGGTGAATGTTACATTTTTGTTATACAGCGATAGAATATGATGACATTTTTGAAAGTATGGGTACCAGGGTTTCAGGAGATTAATACTAAATTTTCATTTTACATTTTGATGTTAACCTTTTAATGAATTTATGGTGAATTTTATGGCAATATGGTACTAGGATTTCAGGAGGCAGCAACTATTTTAAAGACGTCTGCAATGGTGTGGCACTAACCGTCATGCCGATAGGTGTTTAGCTGGTGCCTACTTTAATTATTCACTATATTTAAGTTTGTGCCTATACAATATATTGTAATGTGTATCTATGAGTGTTATGGTTAAATTTCACGTTACTAACCGCCAATCGGCTTTTCATAAATTGCATTTTGTGTAAAATGTAGTTTATACCCCAATAGTATTATAATATTAGATATATCTATATCATTTAAAACCAAATTGAATTTAACGTTTTTTCGTGTACTATACGATTAAAAAAGAAAGGCGTTCTGACTACTTGTCTTATAGGAGTTATCGACCACTAAAATGAAAAGTCATAAATTTCAGTAAATTATAGATTGTACGGTGACTGGTCCTCTATCAGTAGTTTACCTAGAGTCAAAAATCATGTAGTTTTTGTAAATATAATTTTTTTTTAATTTGTTTAAAAAGTAAACAGTAATTAATAATTTTTCAATCAACTATAAATTGAAAATTAATAAATATACATTAATGTCTAATTAGAAAATAATATTTAAATATTGAGTTTTCGCAATAATTTACAATATAACAAACTTAAAAAAAGTGATTTTTTAAAGTTAATTTTATGTTGGTTTCGGTAAAATACCAAATTGAAATTTTGAAAAATTTGTGAAATTTTTATGATTTAATTTTCTGTCCCACTCGAGAAAAACTTAGTTAAAGTTGCCTAAAAATCGTTATTTTAAAAATTTGAATTTTTTTATACTTGTATTACTAAAAAAAAGTCTAAAGTAAAAAACTTCAAAACTCAATTAAATTATAATACTGAATAAAATTTTATTATAAAATTCTATTTCATCGTTAATTTTAGTTTTGAAAATGTTGTTTATTTACATAAAAAATAAACCTTAAACAAAATTACTTAAAAAATAAATTAAAAATTAAGTTACTGTTTCGGCATAGAAGACTCAATTTTGTTGGTAATATCTTTAATTTGTAATTTTTCACATATTAATAAGCAAAATCGATCTAGTCAGAACTGAAAAAAAGTGGCGATAATCACATATAAATATACACATTATACAATATACAATAGCTAATTAGCTTCACAGCAAAACTAAAAATAAATAAATGAATGCACGTTATAGAAAAACGATTTCATATTGCGTTGTTGATAAAATATATTAAAATGAGAAAATTTTATATCGTCATAACATTATGGATTTTGTTTACATGTTTACATGTTTTTATGTAATACATTTTAATTAGTTATTCACAATGTACTGCCTTCCTAGTAAAGGACGTATATGCTAAAAATTGAATAATTATTTTATTGCATTAGAATAATGAGAATTTAATGACGCATGTTTAGAGCTAAGTATATTTGTCGTGTTCAGCTTAGAAGTCGAGCTATTAAGGATTTGATTTATAAATATTTCGTACAAATAGGCCTAACATAAAAAAAAAAAAGATGTATGACGCTTGCATTAAGTAAAAAAGTAGTAACTCTCCACAAATACGTTCATTTTGTTTAGTACAATTCAATATTCGTCTTTTTTGTTTAGTTACATTGGGTTGTTTAAGGGGTTACAACAAAATTATCATCCATTAATTCTCTAATAATAAATATTGATGAGCATCTAGGTAGGTTTAAAAATAAACAGCACAGCTGTATCAATGTTTTGTTTAAAATCCTCAAATACTAAGCATTTTTGACGTATCTGTACATACTGCTTTCTTTTTAAACAATAAATGATTTAGACTAAAGATACCACTGAGAAAAAAATATGTAAATGGGATTTTGGTTGAAAGAGACGTCCTACACCTTTTACATTTATATTATTAGATTCTACATTAAAAAATATACTATTAGTGACTAGATGATCAATTTTATAAATAATAGCAAAAACATTAACGAATACAGAAAATTTAATAATGTCAAAATATTCGAAGTGGCGTATACGTGTTTACTAGGACGGTAGTATAATCTTAATATATTATAAAAATAAACACAGAATGAGAAATTTAAATCAAGCTCCGTTTTTTAACTTTAATTTGATATGATAGGTAGCGTAATTTACTTCTTTGTTAAAGGTTAAAGCGGCACCTAGCGGTTATTTATTGCAATAATATCACTAGGCGACCGTTCCCGCTTTTAAACTACAGATCAACTCAACAGTTAGTTGTTTACTATCGAGTTTAAGTTGTTTGCCAGGCGACCGGTTCTGTTGTTTGTGTATTACTCGTTTCATTTAAGAATTTTTTCTGTTATAGTTTTAACATTATTTTTATTTGTGAATATACAAATTTTTTAGTCAATATCACTCAAAATGGGTTTTGGAACGTCCACCATAAAGTATATACTATTTTTCATCAATTTTGTATTTGCGGTAAGTAAATTATTCTAAATATTGTATTATATTATTATTGTTCAATTTGTTTTTAATTAATTGTATTGGATTTTTTTTTTCAATTATTTTGTGTAATTTAGTTTTTAGTACCAACTCAAAAATTAATGGTTTTATAACAAAATAAATAAATTTCTATGATACAATAATTTTACATTTATAGAATGTTAATGTGTTAGGATTAAGAGAATTTCCAATATTAGACATGAATTTCAAGTATTTATAGATTTAACGGAGATTAATAAGCTCTGTGTAAAAACAGATATCTCCATTTTAAAACATTTTTAGTACTTTAAAAAATGTATATATAACAGAAAAATTTTAATTTTATAATGATAGTAAGATTTTTCTTGATAGATGTTTTTGTAATTTTTATCTTAAGAGCCGTTAAAATCTGATTAAAAAAAATGAAGTTATCTGGTTTTTGTACAGCACTTTGAATTAAGTGTTGCTACTTATTAATAAAATATATTAATAACAACACTGCTTACACATTACATTATATTTCATATCTCATTTATTAATATATTTAGGAAAATTAATGAATTAGCAAATTTAACTATTTACTTTTTCTGTTTGCTTATGATAATTATTCGTTTTACTGGCACGTTTCAAACGAATAACTCATAAACATTCACAAAGGGTTTCATTCGAGTAACCCTTTAGTATTTCAAGGGTTATTACGATACACCGTTATTTATGTAAAGGACCGATAAACAGAAAACATGCAGAGTTGAATTAGGTTGCATTTTAGATAAGTTTTAAAAAATCAATGATAAAATACTTAAATTATCGTACATTAACATAAAGATGTATACACGCAATATAATTCGTAAAAATATTAAATATTTATATACCTACGAGACAAGAGGCGTTCGGTCAGTAAATGTCCAACGATAAAAATAATAAAACCCGCACCTCACCTACAGCCTTTACTTAAACTTTTTAATTATATTCGAAATACTGGTCCAATAATTGTTTTCGATCAGCCATTTTTTTAATTAGGTTATTGTCTAATAAATAAGTTAGTTAATATATATGTTGTCATTTGAAAAAATTAAAGTTGACTCCCCTATATGTATAAGAGATGAACATGTAAATTACTACATGATTGATAAATTAATAAAAAAAAAAAAAGACACCTAAGAGAAACCAAAAAAAAAAGTTTTTAATATTATATTTAATTTTTGATTTATTAAGTGACCAATGATATAAAAATTCATTGGTATATTTATTTAATTATTTCTTAAACCTTGTTGTCAAAAATTTATTCAATCCAATCAAACTATCTAATGCTAAAGATTTTTCCAAGTAGACATCTAATTAGGATTTTTAGATTTCAAAGCAACAACAAATTTATTACCTTATTTTTATATTACAAATAATAATAATACACGTATGAAGTGAGTTCAAAGGTATGTTTTGAGATAAACAACTTACATTGTGTGTGACTTTATTTTGAACATTAATATTTAAGTTCCAAACATTTTTTTAATAGTAAATTTTATGCAATTAAATAAAAAAAAAATTATAATATTTTAAAATATTTTTTAGTTTAAAATTAATATTTTAAATATATATTTATATTTAAATAATATTAGCCACAACTGAACAATTCTTATTATATTACTAGAATCTTTTAAATTTTACGAATTCATATATAAAGGTCAACATTAATTTGTTTATTAAATATTTCATCATAGAAAATAAACATTTTAAAAGCACTAAAATACTATTAAGTTATAATCTTAAAACAGATTTATTCCAAATATTTTTTATTTTATCTAAAAAAATAATTAGATCTGTACAAATTATTAAAAATGACTGTTTTTGACGATTTATTAAATATATTTAAGAATATGTTTTAAAGCCGAGATATGCAAAAATATAAAAATTTTAACACACGAACGGAGTTGTAAAATAAATTTTGACCAGACAAATAATTTTTTTTGAATTGACAAAAAAAACTTTATTTATAAACATATAATATAATGACTACTATGACTTAACCTCTATTACTATATTTTTTTTATTGTATACCGATATTAATTATTATTGATTGTGGAATATTAATGTAAATTATTTATGTTTTTAATAATTGTAAAATAAATTTGAATATAAAGGACTAATTTTTTTTTATTAAATACTATTAATTAGTTGTATGTTCTATGACTTTTTGATATACTTAGAAATTATAAAACCTAAGCCATACAACTCGTGTATATACTATGTATATTGAGGATGTATACATGTATGAGGTGTTTTAAAATAATTTTTAAGTTAAAAATAACTTTAAAGTAGTTTTAAACTTCAAGTTTTAGATTGAATGAATTCCTATAGATTACTGTCTGAAAAATCCATTAAACGTAGTTTCTTAAATAAATTTCTTATTTGTTATTTTGTTTTGTGTTTCGTGATTTTTGATATAGATTGAAAAATTTCTCTCGAGCTACAATAATTTCTAATATATTGTAAGATGTCACCTACTATGTGATCAATTTTTTTTTGTGTCCTTAAAGGTAATTAGTGGAGTAGAAAAACTTCGTGAGTGACCACTAACATTTCTAGGTTCTTCCTTTGAAATATAATAAAATTTTAATAATTGTAAAATAATAATTTTTCAAATATCTATTGATAATTTTGTGTCTTATTTATATTCTTAAAAGCGTTCTTTTACAAATGAACATTTTTTAAAGTGTCCACTCGAAAGTGCCTTCAGTAATGATTTACTTAATCACTGTGTTTTTGTTGTATCACTCGATGATACATACCGGCATCATAAAAATGAATTATTCATGTTTATTTATTGATATGAATAATCATCAAAAATATGAGTTAACAGTTTACTTTTGTAATCAGTTTAGGTGATAATTTTAACTGTTTAAAAATTTATGAGATTAGCGTTGTATTTTTTGTATATACACATCATTTTAGCAGTTAAGTAGTTGTTTTTCAACCACCGCTATCAAAGCGTTGCACAATCATTTCGAGTACTTCTTTTTTTATTTTTATTTCATTTGTTTATAAACGACTGATCCCCACGCATAATGAAAATGGGTCCTGTGAAAGAATTTTTGTAAGGTATGATGCGACGAGGTAACCGGCCTACGCCGATGATGCACAAAGAGTATTAAATAATATGGCCGTGCACGTGAATATATAATAATAAACTAAGCGACTATGCGGTTATATAGCTATATGAACTAAACTCAGATGAGACGCAGACAATATTAAAATATGAATATTCAGCCGAGAAAATGTAAGTCCATTGAATGAGTCGTGCCCGCAATTGCCGTTTCCGGCAATGCCCTTCAAAGAGTTCCCAAAATTGCCTGAGTGCTCCACTTTTGTTATACACGGTTTAGAGGAATGGAGGATGCCTGTAGTGTTATCCGTTAGATTATTTTCTTCTGATTGTCTTTAATAGCTCTATAAAACATTAGTAATCAATCAAGAATCGGCGTTAAATGTATATTGAATTCTTATCATTAAAGTACTTTTGAAGATAATGTTGAAAAGTTGAATGCAATTATCAATTAAAAGATTTCTTTAATAAATAATTCTTTAACCAGTGAAAATGTATGACTTTATACTTGAATTTGTTAATAGATTAATTGTGTATTTAAATTGTTTGCTATAAATTTTGTAATATTATGTTGCCGTTATAATATTAATTGCTATTTTCAATGAGAAATTTAACAACTTAGAAGAGATCATCATATTATTGTTGTCTCTCCATTGTAAGTGATTCAATCACTTTCGTTTAGAACCTGTGCTTGACATTTCACCGTAAGAACCTAAGCACCGATTAATTGATACGTTTTAAATGTATATTACATTACTTCCATAAAATAGACATTAAATATCGTTTCACTCTACTTGCACAAAGTATTCAATATTTATAATGCACGTTTATATCATTTAATTTTCTTGAGTAGTATCGTCGTGTTCAATGGCAATATTTTTTCTGTCTTGTAATATATTACCAGTAGATTTCGATTCATCTGCTTTTCTCGACAGCGTTCAACCGTTCTAATTATTCGATTCTGCCTATAAGAGACTTTCGAAAACCAGTTTTCAGTCTTCGTGATAGTCTCCCTTCCAAAATGGCATGTAAACTTGAACAACTTTCTTCATTGCCATATTGTTGAAATATAATTGACGTTTTAATTCAAAATCTTTACTTAACTATTAAATTTTCATCGTTATTTGATTTTACTGTGAAAATTGCAACAGTAAAATCTAAAATTTCCTTAGATATTATTTCACTGTTTATATAATTGGCTTGTCGACTTTATCTGCTGGAACCGATCGTTTCTGTCGTTTCGCGATTTCCTAGCAACCCGAAACTTATTTACAAGCGTTAAATTGTTACATGCTGGTTCCGTAATTGTTATTATTTTTTTCGTTTCTTTTTTACACGATGAAACGTTTTCCTTGTTTTCATATTGTCGTAGACAGGGTACAATGATGTCTGCCTGGCCTAGTAGGGTGTTATATCCTTATACTTACTTAGGGCAGATGCGGATGCAGTAATAGAACATCTGTTCATAGCTTAAAAATAACGAATGAATTTGACAGTTACAAAATATATGCAATATATATTTTATTTTTGATCAATTTTGAAACATTCATTTCTGATAAAAATCATCCCCACACAAACAAACATTTTACATTAAATTTTCTATTTAACTTCAACTATGCTTTAATAGTAATGTTAAGTTTATCTACATATCACCAATAACTGTTTAGTTTAAATTAAATTATTTTATTGCATATTACTAAGTAACGACAATATGTTTTGAAAACATTACATTTGTTTTATCTTACTTCTTTTCATTATCGACGTGGTTTTAAAATTATTTTTTTAAATTATATATAATTTTAAATTCGATATTCAAATTTTTATTTCAGTCTATAATTTGTGAATACAATTAGAAATTAATTATTTTTTGAATAAAGATTGTATTTTACAGAATTGTTTTGTTACTATGATGAATAGTCATGGACAATATCATCTGAATTAGTAAAAAGTGTTTTTAAGTTTTTTAAATATATAAATAGAGTAATTGCAGTTAGGTTTATTATAATAAATCTATTTCTTTACAATGAATTGTTTCTTTTACGTAGTCTTTTTGACGTCATAACACTTTTATACGGTTGAGAAATTTCCTAAAAATGCCAGATAATTATGACTATAAAGAAAATAAACTACGAGGAAGAGTGTCGGATAATACACATGTGTATGTAATAATATAACGGAGGTGTTGATTTTCATTAAGAATAGTCATCTAATTTTTATATAATATGCTAAAAGTTGCACAATAATAAATGTATTATATATATTTTAATGTAAGTGCAGTTAAATCACTGACTGAAACATTATTACATGAAACAATTTATTTATTAGATCAGAAAAAAGTATCTTGATGAAGATGATGAACAATATGAGTAAATTTGTGACTTTGGATTGGATAACGTTATATAATTCAAGTTTAAATCTAAAGTATCGAACAATATTTTTTTTCAAAAATATTGTCTTTAAGGTTTTAATCGCTGACTAATAGAAACATTGATGCTATAATAATTTCCCGACCCAACCCACTACAACTAAAGTCGAATAAATAGTTAAAAATCAAATTTTACTTTGTTAAAAAGTAGATTTTAATTTACGTTTTTAGTGTTATAAACCTTCGTTTCCAATTATTATGAATAAAATTTCCTACTGCACAGTATTTTTTAAATAATACACATTTTTTATCAAAAATTATAATTAAAGTAAACCTAAAATTATAATTGCTTACTGAATGTAGATTATTGAATTTATTATCTACCTTTCACCAAAAAATTAAATCGTTTCTATTGCTTTAAATCATTCTTATTTTTGGTTAAACAGACCGAGTGAATGATTCTATTGACCGTCGGATAGCTTTCTTCCAAACCACAATAATAATTTTATAATTTTTTGTACATGTCAAGTAACCAATGCCTTAAGACGTTTCGACGCAATTTAGATCAGTGCTGGCTATTATGGGAAAATTGAAAATGCAAGACAAGAGAACATGGAAATTATTAGTTATATTTATTAAATTAATAAGTGAAAGTTTACAAAAAAAAAAAATTGACCGTACCTACTATACTACATATACACCTGTACTTTATACTACTTAATCGACAATTTTAAGACTTATGACAAACTTTTGCTTATTAATTTTGCGGTTATGGTTGTCAACATCTTAAAAAACAAATAATAATGAATACTTTGTTCAATGATAAAACGACTTTGGAACATTTATCGCGAAATAAGTTAACCACAATGCAATGTGTTATTGATATAATTTTCTCACCAATATTGCTTTACAATTTGCAATATTGTTCGGCTTATTTTAAGGTCAATATACATTATTCACGGTCAATATTTGACCTTGGTGTTTTATAAAAATATTATGAATGAACTGAAGTCAGGAGTTCTATCAAAGTCGTATAATATTTTATTACTAATACGGTAGATTTAGATGTTGCATTTGCACTGTACGACTAAAGGTAAAAAAAAGACCTGTTACAATGCAAAGCAGTGTATAAATTTAATAAAATTTAAGGGCTTTACAAACCTAATAATTTATTTATCAATAAGTTTTTTTAAACAAAAATTATTGTGACTTTGTTTTAGTTTCTCATAGGATATTACACAGTATTGAGTTGACTTTGGTATACTCAATACTCTAGTTAATTCAAGAGATTCTGAAGTGTTTTTAATACGAGCTTTTAGTTGACATTATTGCGTATAATACATGTAGAATTTTTAAAAAATGTACCCATTTGTGAGAAGATGTTATACAATGGGGTTTTTGATAATAATTCTTTCTCAATATTCCGATCACTTGCATAATTCTTTGATCATTGTTTGACTCGTAATTGTCATGGTAACTGACAAGGTAAACCCCTTGT
Organism: Daktulosphaira vitifoliae; assembly: GCF_025091365.1. Lineage (NCBI taxonomy): Eukaryota > Metazoa > Arthropoda > Insecta > Hemiptera > Phylloxeridae > Daktulosphaira > Daktulosphaira vitifoliae. Next base: position 2,977,164 of record NW_026099574.1, read on the forward strand.
CGTTTGTCCAATTATTTATTTTTATAAAAAGTATATATAGACGGCCTATTGCTGGAACACACTTGACATATTCCAAAAGGTGAATGAACTTAAACAAAAACAAAAAACACTGTCAATAATGTACCCTATCACGTAAAATCCAGGGTCGATGAATTAACTAGAGTTAAAACTTTAAGGTTGTAGAATAGCTCTTAGAGAACATTTTCATATGTTAGAAGAAGTACTAAAAAATTAATAGAGCACTTTCTCCAAACCTTTCTGTTTGGTTGAGCGTTGTACCGTTCAGTTTTTTAAATTAAATAATAACTATAGTAACAAAAGGAAAAACAGTAAGCATCAACGTTATTCTGTATACCATTTACCATTCAACAACTATCGTAACATTGTTACAATTATTTTTTGGTTTGTTAAATCGTTTTGCAACAAATTCCCGGACACACGGACTATAACGATTTCATGGCTCTATGTGTTAACGACAAAAGAAAAATTTACTTTATTGTAATATTATGAGCAAAATGTTCATAATGCCAATGTTATTATTTACGAGTAAATCGTTTATAATTCGTATATAATCAAAAAGTTATTTGTTAACCAATTTTTTCTGTTTTTTATAGTATATTCAACCCATTTAGTTTTTAAATTAGTAGTATTTTTAATTTTATCCCAAAAATGTTCAAGTTTGAATACTTGTTTTACTCTATAGTGGTCGGTCACGATCGTTCCCACTTATGTTAACAGTGTACAACAATATTATGCCTATTGTAATAAAAAAGAACTAGGAATGGAAAATACATAGCGTACTCTAAGTAGTACAATATAACGGCGCTTAATCAAAACGTACACGATACAAATGTAAAGCGGCTCATTTTGTTTTTAAAACTAATATACTAATTCTCTTCATGAGAAGAAAGCCTTCTAGTTGTTGGGCGGTGCTTTTAGCACATGTTTTTCAAATACTAAACTGATGACAATGTACAAAGCCAATGAACTATTGGATTGTTTCATGTAACAACAAAATAGTAGTACATCAATTAACAGTACCATGTCCGGAATAGCAATGAACCATGTGCAAGTAGTTGTAGTTTACATAGAATGTTTTTTTTTTAGAAAATTTTGACCAAAGATATCTTAGTATTGTATGATTTTAAACCTTCAAGTCATTTGACATATAAACATTGTTGTTGTTTCACCAGAAAGTTTTGTGTAGTTTACTAAAGTATATGAATTCACTATATACTTATACAAATTATGTTTATTGTTGTATTTATAATAGAACTTTATTGAAATTTTTTTATGTAAGTCAATTATGACTCGATTGGTAGTAGAATTCTAGTTATTTAGAAACTTTGTGTGATTGTATAGTTCGAAAACTGATTTTTTAGAAAGTTATAATTTTTGAAATACCAAACATTACTATATTTACTTGAGAATTTTATTAACTTCTTATTGTGTCTCAATTTTTATCGTAAGCAATAATATAGCAAACGTATAAATTTTTGTGTAATTATAATATTATAAGTTAAATCAGTAAATATGATATATTTAAGCTGAATTATTCCTATAAACTACCTGAGAAATTTCGCTCTATTATTGATCAATTTTAATTATTCAATTATTTTTTCCTAATGTTTCAACGCTATCCAAAGTGCGTCATTTGAATAATATTGTAGAAAATTGCGTTATTATTTTATAAAAGATAAAATTAGTACCCTAGTACATTATTTTAACATAGTTAGGTATTAGGCGAAGAAAAATAGTACAGTATATTTCTATTACATGTAATATCATGATACTGTTGTGTCATTTCTATAATTATAGAAAATAATATTATTAATGACTAATGTAAAATAAATATTTTGTTTTCTTCAATTTTTGTAGTTTAACATAAATATAGATAAAGGATATTTACTGAATTTCTTGAATATTCATTACATACTTTTAAGGTTTTATTGAAGTTAAACTCATTAAACTATTTAGAGTTAAATTTTTAAAATACCTATTATTAACTGTTATTGCTCATTCATTTTAAATTACTTATTGTTTCTGTAGCTGTATTGTCTTTTATAAATTTATGTAAAAGTATTTGTTATAAAAAGTTTACTAATAATCTAAAAATCATTTTAAAAAACTTAACATTAAAATTAAATACTGAGTACTTTTTACAAAACATTTTAACTGGTCCTAGTTTCATAAAATGAATTATGACTTGATGTTAATTCTGTTGAAATTATTTCAAAATTCTCTTCTTAATATACTTGTTATTTTGTTCATCATAACATTATTGTCAGGTTTTAATTGGTTTTTTGTACCAATAATTAATTTTAAACGATACATTAAAATTAGATATTTATTACTTATTTTTATTAATTTTATCTGTTTATAAACTGTCCATGAAATAATTTTATATAACAAATTTAACAAACTTTAAGCTGAAGTCGATATTCATTAATCTAATTGGAGGATTGGGTTCAAATTTTCAAGAAATCATTTATGAACTAATGAATAAAAAAAAAAAAATGTAAATTAAGTGGCCCCTGATAATAATGTAAAGTAATTATTCTTTATTCTATTATTATCTAAAAAGTGTATTTATTTCATATTTTTAAATAGTTTTTATGACTATAATATATGAGCAACAACCCTATTTATCGAAGGGTTGTTTTTTTAGGTATCATTAGTTTTAGCCTTCGAATAACCCCTGAATCAAGGTTGGTTACATGACAGTTGCAATTTTTGAAGTTCTGATTAGTATAATATTAATCGGCGATGTATAAAATAGATATTTTGAAACCATATCCTACACTCACATTAAATCAACTATGACGTGACATATTAGCCCACAATGATAATATTTCAAAAACAACAGTTATAAATATAATATAATAACAAATTGTTTAGTATACTTTGAACAATTATACATATTATTCTTTGAATTTTTATAGCATTGTATCGTAAGTGCACAGCACATGATTGCTAGATATTATTTGTTTGTATTTTTAAACATGAATAATATTTTTATACTTAAAATAATATTTTCATGTTGTGTACATTTCAGAATAATTTCTTTGTATTATATCTAAACACTTAACAAAGTACTAAATAACTGTTGGTTTTATTTGGAATCGTAATGCAACTGCTTCGTGTATTTGATCTGTCACGTATAAACATTTAATCAAACATAAAAACCACCTATCTTTCGTAATAGAAATCTGATTAAGAACAGCTGATCTTTGAATTAAAGCCATATTTTGAAATAATTAGTATCTATTATCAATTGTGTATTGTGTATTTGAAAACAAACAACCAGACATTATTACAAAATAGCATTTCTTTTTTTTTCATTTTTTCTTTTTCTAAGAACTATGTGAAACAATAATATTAATAGTGTACAATATATGATATAAATAATTTTAAGTTTGTTGAATGATTATATTTTGTACATTAAGTTGTTAAGTTGTAGTGTTAAATCAACACACGATTTAAAACGTATGTAAAAGAGTCAAAGTAGTGACAGTTTTCCGATAAGCATAACAGTTGTTGCCGCCACTTTGAATCGATTGGATGGCCGCATAACATTACGAGTTAATAAATTACTCATATTTTTGTTGTTCTATTGCGTCGACTAACAGCAGGGTATCGATTTTATCGGTTGTTACACCGCTTAGTTTACATACAAAACAATAAAAAAAGTCAATTATATAATACTATACAATTTTTGGGGTGTCATTTTAGTAATAGCATACATTGGGTGGTTTTTTTTTTAATAAAATTTTTTGTATTTATAAGTAAAAATATATTTTGAAAAATGTATCTATTTTATGAAATTTTCTAAAACAGTAATTTATACTAGTGAAATTTAGTTAATATAATTTAACAAGTTAAAATATATGACTTCAATGTAAATTAAAAAAAATACTTAATTCTAAATAAAATATTTGGCAAATGTTAGAAGTCAAAACTGTTTTCAGAGAGTAATAAAAATGTATTAATTTATTTATGCAGCAAAAAACAAAATTTTCTAACAAAATTATCTGTGGCTCTGTTGCAATTTTGACCTATATCCTTAATAAAATTAATAAGACATCATGATATATTAGCGCTTTAGATGTCAATTATATTTAATCTATATAATGAGAAACCTTAGTGTCTCTAATTGTTGTTTTTGTCTTGTTAGTTGAACATGATTTTAATAGGAGGAAAAAAAAATACTCGTAAATTATAAAATTATTATTTATTATTATTATAACTTATTGCACGTATCCAGTGCATATACCAAGAGTTAATTAATATTTTGGTTAGAAATGTATACTGTATATTTATGAGATTTGTAATAAGAAAAAATTTATTTTATTAAACATTTTTTAAAGTATGTGTTGGTAAATTATAAAAATAGTTAAAGTTTTACCTGAATTTAAAATAATAATTAATTTTATAGCAATCAAATTTAAGCATATTTGAAAAAATTTAAATGATTAATTATTAAAAGAAATAGCATAGTTTTTTATTATGAAAATTATTGCCTACAACATATTATTAATGACAAGTGATCAATTCTTATTATATATCAAACATATATTTAATAAAATGCATACTTCGTCTTATCCCCCCATCCCTATTTCATTTTTAGAATTCAAAGTTAATTCATTTTATAAGATTGTTTATTTAGCTAAAGAAGTAATGGTTTTCAAACACATGTATAATTTACTAAGTCATTTATTTTACTACCATTGAAATTCTGATTATTTTGAAGTCAGTTGTGTATTTTTATAATTATGTATCTTTTAAAAGCTTTATGACTTTTAATCTATCTGATAATAACTCTTAATTAGAAAATTTTCCTATAATGTTGTGCATGAGCTTTTTGGTCCTTTTTTATCATTGATTTAGTTCAAAAATTTGATTTGTTTCGGAATGACTATTTATTTATTTTTAATACTCAAGGCCAATAACAAAAATAAAATGGTTCATTGGATGGTTTATACCACATGGCTATGATTTTAACTCAATTCCGGTTCTACCCAATGTTCTATCATTATTTTTTTATGATGACAATTTTGTTGTGACTATATACCAAATAATATTTAAAAGAGGGGTTTTTTCAATTGAGAAACCCCTACTATTTTGTTTACATCGTTGTTACCTTTATGTAGGATTAGTCAAGCTCGTCGAGAGTTGTCATGAATCTATTCTCAGTGCGTAACCGCTCCTCACACATAATACACATGGGTATAATTATCACAACACGTTCACATTGTTTATCGAACCATGTCAGCCTCTGTTATTTGGCTCACCTTCCTTTTCTACAGCTATCACCTTTTAGTAATTGTTTGTCCACATAGACAATTACATAATTTATATATGACTGATTTCGAGTTATTTAAATAGCGCATTTGACTTTAGGTATTCTATTCTGCTATCTTCATTTTTATCATCGGTTCAACATTTTTTTTTCAATCTTTGTGGTATTTTTTAATTGTTAACATGTGTTACTGTATTGATAATTTATGTTGGTTTATTAAGTATGTGTGCCATTGTTGATTTTTGGTCGGATAAAGTTAAAGGGTTACAGCTAAATTCAAGGTGTATTATGTTTTAATATAGTTTATTCTTTTAAACAGTATTTGTTATATTACTAAGTATTACATACATAATAGTTATTGTTTGATTTCCTACACATTTGGTAAAACAAATTTATACTAAATGCTTCTTTACTATGAAGCATATATTTAATTGAAATTTTAAGTTTTCACAAGTCAGATTTTAATGACTAACACGTTAAAAGAATCCGATTTTAATCGAGTTTAATTTTTAGTTGAACCTATCGTCGTCGTAAATAGGAAAAAAACCCTTCAATTTTAGGAATTTAGAAAAAATATCTTATAATTACAATACCATAAAAAAGGCATTTTTCAAATTTGTATTTCTGGTATTTAGCAAGTTGCTAAAAATTAATTTGTTTAAAATGATTCTAATGAAATTTTAATTATATAATATTAAATAAAATTAATCAATATAAAAGAGATAATGAGCTATCTTTTAGTGAAAATTTAATGAAAAACCTATGTACAGATAGAATTTAAAAGAGAACACCCACGCACGTAAAATATTTTTTCCACTTGATCATTATAAATATTCCGGAATGATTAAATTTTTCTGGCCTATATTAAATTTAAAGTTCTTAAGCCTTACTTACTACAATAAAAAAAAAGAAAAAAGAAATTTATCCGACAATTGTTCTATTACGAGAAATATCTTAGAAAGCACTGTGCTGGATTTTAATAATTTTGTTTTATTTTATATACTTTTCTCAATTTATCCATTATGGAATATTTTTATATTTATTCCTTATACTTTACGAGGATGACAATTTTATTTATTCAAACAGGAACATACATAATTAATTAACTTTCTATAAGGTAAAGAACTTATTAGTAAAATGACTGGATGATAAATTTTGTACCAGTATTTCAGAAGTTTTTAACAATTTAATGTAATGCCTGAATGTGAGTTGAGGGTGCTGCTATTTTTATCACTAGGCATTCCTTGGGCTTCCTTTATCTTCACATTTAAGTATATAAATGTTTATAACTGAATTATCAATAATATAGATTAAAAATAAGAAAAAAGGTTCAACGATTATATTCTTTACCAAATTATAAAATATTTTATTTCCTTATAATTATAATAGACATTTTTTATATTTGCCAATGATATGCTATATATTTTTATTAATTAAAAAAAAACAATAATTAAAATAGATAATCAAAAACCACAAGTTTCTCCGCGTTTTGCTTAATAGAATAGACGATGTTTTTAACTAACCAGTAAGTTCAATGAAAATGTTAAAATAATTATGATATTTCGTTGAGTAATTAATTTTAATTGACTGATCTGTATTATGTTTGTTTACAATTGTTCAAAATTACATTTTTAAATGAAACAGCTTCTTAACTAATACTGCAGAAACCTTCTCAATCATTTAATAATCAACCTCGTGCAGTGGTTTTTTTTCACAGTTACTCGTTTTTTAATTTATAGGTTGCTTTTTGGTTTTTATTAACTTTTTTGACTTTATTTTATGTTTTGAAATATGTTTTACATATTTGATATTGTGAAGTACATTTTTATGATGCATAATTTATTTGTGTATTTTTTGGAATGTTAAAATTTATGGATGATGTCGAGTAGTTAAACTTATTTTTATTGAATATTAACTGATTTACTTTTGTCATTTACATAATTATGTAATAAAATTTTTATGAATTAATTACTTTAAAAATTCACTAATAAACTTCATAAAATTTTCAGCTTTGTGGATTAGCTCTTGCTGGTTTTGGATTACTGACAAAATACATAGTGTCAAAATCCGATGAATTGGCTGATAAAGTGTCTGGTGATACTGCCGCACTTATCGCCTTGGCGATGATAATTATTGGAGGTGCGGTATTCATCGTTTCGTTTTTTGGATGTTGTGGAGCCATAAGAGAGAGCCATTGTATGATCACAATTGTAAGTATTTTTCGAATAATGAAGATAAAATATATGTAAAATTCTTGTATATGCTCAGTTTAATATGACTTTAAGATACTTAAATAATTTTAACAGTTTAAAATTAATTGCTTTCCATAATCATTGTGTATTGATTTGGTACAAGCACTGACTCAAATAATTAGCTGAATCATCGTTAGCGTATCGGATTCTTCCTTACTTTTAAATGGATCTTAATAAATTACAAGATGTACACTGCGTACAACAAATGTTTTACACGCGTCAAAATAATTATTTACTCATTATCTAAACCCAATATAACTTGAAAAAATCGATTTAATTTTAATTTAAACTGTCATTTAACAAAGTTAATAGAACTGTATTACTTCCATAGTACGCAATGTTCCTATTAGCCATATTCTTAATTCAAGTGAGCTTAGGAGTTTATGCTTACCTCCATCAAGAGCAAATAGAAGTGTACACCAGAAAAGGATTGACTTCATATTTCGATAACTATAATAAGAGCAATTCTACTCAGACCATAGTCGATCAGTTACAACACGAAGTGAGTAAATTTTAAAAAATGATATACAATTAGTTATACAATTAGAATATAATTTAATGTATGATGAGGTGACATCGAAAATTACTGAAAACGTAATCTATGATGTCTGCGTGAATTATTTTTCGTCATTAAACCGATTTTATTGGAAAACTACTTTATTTTTAATTTTTTTGACGGTAAAATCAATTAAGGGTTGGGTATATTCTCTATTTGTCTGTTTTTAGAACGTGCTTTTTGATTATGAAATCTTAAATCTTACTAACATCCTCAGTTTTGATTGTATTTATCTCGTACTTATCTAGGGTATTTAATTTCTAAAAATAATAATATTTTTTTTTGGTTATAAATACGTAAAAATAGCGATTGAGAAATAATTTAATGCACAATAGTCGCTCGTATTACTTAAAATTCGTTAATTTTATTAATTTTTTCAATAATAAAGAAACGTTTTAAAGACGATGTTATGAAGGTTATTTTGCTGTAATTACAGTTACTAAAACTTACCTAGATATTCTAAATTATAATTGTAATAAATTAATATTTAAAATATTTAATTATAGCTTCACTGCTGTGGCGTTGATAATATTGACTACTGGACAGCAGAAAAAAACCCTGGTGGTCTACCTCATTCTTGTTGTAGAGAAGATCAAGGTTATGGTACTGTTTGCACTAAGACTGAAGCTTGGCAAGAAGGATGTCTGCCAATAGCTTCACAAAAACTTAAAAAAGAATCCTGGTCTTTCATTAAAGTAGTGTTGGCAATTGCTGGAGGAGAGGTAATTAAAAATATATTGACAATTATTTTAAGTTCAACTTAAATTGTATTATGAGGTATACTTCTTGTATTTGAAATTTGAATTTTTATTTACGATATGTGACTTCTTATCATCACGATTCTAAGTGAGGCTTATAAATTTCAATAATTTATTTTCTACATAATTCTGTTTATTAAACTGTTATTTTTTCCTGTTTTTTATAAGTCAAACAAAATATTTCATGTTCATTTCAATTATTTTATATATATGCCTATTTATACAAATCGTATTGCTGTATAAAAATTACTGCGGGTCTTAAGGTTTATTGATCTTCAATTTAAAATCAGAATGTTTCTCATCATTATTAAAGTTATTGTTAATATAAGATTCTGTTTTACATTAAAAAATTGCTTTTTCTTAAAATATTAATTTTCACTCATTGTATGTAATGTTATTTCAGCTAATTGGTATCATATTTGCATTATGTTTGGCAAGCAGCATTAGAAATGAAGAGCGCAGGCAAGGATACGCCTAAATCTTCAACGTTTCATCAAAACATAAAAATATAACTGTTTAATAAGTTCTAAAAATTGTCTAAATAAGAAGAAATTATGAGTATGCAGTTTCCAATTGGTTTTTTACACACTATGTTTACAGCGAGTTTTCTAAAAATACGTCACTAGTATTATCAATATTAAATGTTTGTATGTTAATAATGAGTAATTTATACTCATAAATTTTTTAATAAATTTACGTAACTTCTGACATATAAACAAATTGTAGAATGTTACGTTGGTATTACTAAATTTAATACCACACTAAATTATTAATGTTAAATTTTTATATATTTTTATTAATTATTGCTGTACAAAGCACTAAAATAGGCTTAGAATATTTTGTTTAATTATTTAATAATGCGTTTTGTCAACTCTTAAAATTAGTTTTAAATTCACTTTTGTGTAAATTGCATAGTATTTATGAAACACTAAAATTAGTATTAGTTCTGATGATATTATCGTTATAATTTAAAATAAGCTAAGTAGTTTTATAGTGTTGAAACTTTAGGACATTGTATATTTTACTACTATTTATCAATACGATATGAATCTAATACTTTATGTTTCTTTGATAAGTAAATTTATTTTTAAAAGATCTACTATGATGTTATGATGTTTCTGTAACTGAACCATCCAAATTATATTGTATTCTGTATGCTGTATAAAAATTGCAATTTTATGTTTAGTTCTCATTTAAAAAAAAAATTGGGGTAATCTGTGAAATTTATAATCCTTTAGTAGATATCAGTGATTGTTTGATCTATATAATTACTAAATGATTTCACAAAGTCTACGTCTCCAAAAATATATTTAAAAAAATTCTTCTAATTGATAGTGCGCAAATAACAGTAAAACTAAACTATATCAGAACTTATTGCTTTTAGATGTAGTGTATATTTTGTAATTTGTTCATTAAAAGAACATGTTTTTTCTTGTTTATGCTACTTGGTACATAAGTCGTCTGTAACATCAATTTATGGTGTTTGGAATTCATGTGTAATAATGATTTCCACTAATTTATTAATTTGTTTCTCAAATCAGTAACTAATTCCCAATTAAAATTCGTTTTTAAATCATATATTAATATCACCCCACGTTAATAGGACATAGTATATAATTATTAAAAAGTTAATGAATTCAACTAATAATTTCCTTTTTCTAAAAATTTGAATCTATTTGAAATTCATTTGAGTGAAATATAAAATAATAATTTATATATTTTTACGATAAAATAGAACTTTCATTTATTTAATTAATATAATAAATATATTATAGTTAGTATAATAAAATTGGCAATTGTCTAAAGTCTATTATACTAATAAAACTTTTTGTCGTTCTTATAAAACAAATAACGATTAGGACATAACGATCTCTAATGGTATTTATGTTAGTACATTAATCTTATATCCGTGAGTTTTCAATATTCCAGCAAATTGTTTATTTTTTCTATTTAATTGTAGTTTAGGTTTATTTCCTAGATGATGGCCATTTATATTAGTGAACTTATTTAAGAGCTAAAATACTCCTATTTCACACTTTTAACATGGTACGAAAAATATATTATGCGCCTGGTAATAATTACAACTATTTATTGAATAAATTGACTTTTCAAATTTTAAGGTATTTTTAAAAATTATTTAACCATTTGAATATGTTTAATTGAGTTATAATTAAGAGAAAATATTTTATGAATTTAACTTAGTTAAATCATTCTCTTTAAATTTAGAATATCTTTGTGGTTGACCGGCATAGCACCAAATATTTTCACTGAGTCAATAAATTAATAAGATAAATAATAATTTTACTTTTTTTAATAAAAATTAATTTTATCAGTAAAATAATGTTCAATAGGCAATAATAGGCATAATAATGCTATATAATATCAAATATATTACTAAAACTGAAAAGAATTATTTATTACAAAATAATATACTTCTACTGTTGGTATGGCAATAATAAAGCTGAATAAAAGAAAGTAATATAAATAATATTAATTAATTAGGTTAATGTAAGATCAAGCTAAAAACTTTTATTTACTATTAATAACTACATAGTTTGTAAATATTTGTATAATTTATTTTTACTTATATTTAATAAAAAAATAAGTATAGTATAAAACTATTTTTTATAAGTTGAACTAATTGATTTCTATACAGCGTCCCTATTTCTGGTTTAACTTGATTTTTATAAAACTTTCACATATAACCAGAGTCATATTTGAAAATTGTTCTGATAAAGTATTAAATCTTTTTGACCCATGAAATATATTTATGACATCAATATAAAAGATATTCTGTTAAAAAAACTAATTAACTCGTTGACAAATTTGATTTTGACTAATTATTTAAACAAAATGTTATTATTTCATTTAAACAAGGGGATTGTAACTACCTAAAATTAATTTTGCTTATTTGTATTTTCCTAAAAAAGTAATAACGCTCCTCCCCAAAAGTATTTTATGGTTGCGATAATCCTACCTTATGTTTAATATCCCAGCTTGCAATATTTAAATATTTTTTATGCTTAAAAATAGACAAAAAGAAAATTAATAGTTATTATAATAATTAATGTACAGAATTTATATACTCCTTTCGCGTTGACGTCATACCACCGCCATAGTACATTTTACATCAACATTCAATACATCTTTCAAAGTCAAGTTCAATTGCTCAGTGACTTTTAGTCACTTGAACAATACTCTTATGGTTATCTTAAATTTAAAGACAACCGATGGATTTTCAGTTTAGCTGGATTGCCGAATTTGCAGCATTTGCATGCATGTTAGGAATATCTATAAGCATTGGTGTCTACTATGGATTTATTGAACGTAAGCAAAACACTATCACCGACTATCTACTGGGTGGCAAGCATATGGCAGTTTTTCCAATTACTATGTCTTTGATTGCCAGGTTTGTCATTTAATAGTAGTATGTATGTATTATAAAGTATTTTTCTTATATTTTACTATATGTCGACCAATTATGAATCTATTAATAGTTACTTAATGTGTTATTTTTTCTATATTAAAAGGGCGTTTTCATAAATACTTAAAAATATCTTTTGATATAATGTATACAAGTGTTCAGTGAGTAAGGAAACAGGTCAATTGTTACAAACAATAACGACAATAGAAACCCGTTTCCTTACTTATTGAACATCTATATAGTTTATGGTATATAACTGGAATTTGTAAAAAGTGCTGTCTTTAAAATGAATACTAGACACGTAAAACGATTTTTAAATATTTTTAATGATTTTAAAATGTGATTATTAAATGTCCTAAACAAGCAGAGGAATTGTTTCTCCTGTAATTTTTAACTTATATAAAAACAGTCAAATTTGGTTAACAGATTTTAAAAGAACATTCTATTAAAACTTAAAAAACGCTCATAAAACTTAATATTACAAAATTTTCGATATCTCAGAATTAAATAAATAAATTAAACTATTGAGCTAATGTAATTTAATAGATTGATGAGCTTAACATAGGCGTAAATTTATCAAAAATATTAGGGGGCTAAATTTATTTTGTTGATTAAATCTTCATAAGTCGTTTTTTTGGGATCATAGAATTATTTTTATACTGAATACGTTTTCTCATTTTTAATACTGTAAATAATGTTATTAACCTTATGTACATAAGAGAAGCGTATTCTTATTGATTTGCATATGTATTTAAGTGACGATCATTCTAAATCATAAAAAAACATATTTTCTTTTAATTTTAAAATCTGAAACTGTTATGTTGGTATATTTTTTGCATATTTAGGTAAAATTTATTCAAAACTTTAAGTTCTCACTTAGATGCATAGGCACTATTTCAATAAAAATTTTAGTGGGCTTATTATATTAAATTTCCAACTTCTTAAAATTATTTGTGTATAAAAATAAATATAATTTTTCTAAAATTTTAGTGAGATTTATTTTTTAATTAAAGCGGCCAAGCTCCACCCCAATTTGCACCTATATTCGGATAACCGTAATGAACCTAATTCCCCTAACTAAAATTTGAACAAAAAATAGTTATTTTTTTGAAGTCATGTTAATTTGAAAAATTATAATTAATATTATTAAATTTTCATCTAAGGAAAAAATTATTTATTAAAAATAAATAATTATGTAATTATTTATTTCAAGCGCATAATTATTTATACATGATACATTTTTCATAAAATTAAGAAATAAATGTAGTAGAATTAATTAATGACCTATTGTTTCCAAATTTATACAATACATTTTTACAGTATTATAATATAATACTATGACATTTTTTGTTATGCTTAAATATTCATTATTCATGATTTATCTTTTTAGTACGGTCAAAAATTCAAATTTTCACGTAATTACTGTCAAACAATACATAAAATTTAAGTCGTTAATTATTACTTCAAAAACGCTAATTTTTTTTAGTAATTACATAAACATTGATATCCTTGTGTTTGATCTTGAAGTATCCAATGTTTAAGATGATTATATTTTTTATGTTTAAATGAGAAATCACACTACATAAGGAATACTATTAAGAAAAAATAGGATGATTCTCTAAAATCTAAAATTTTCATGAATCTACTTTTATATCCAGGCTAACACTATATATTTTTTCAATCGTTTCTTTTATCTTCTAAGAGACAAAATATAAGTTTTCCTGGAAATTTTCATTTTTTCCTAACTATGCACTATTGTAAAAGAAATTAGTTTCTTATAAATTAATAAGTATTAAGTAATACTTTTAGAATATTTAAATGAGAAATTTTTTTTATCATATTAACACCAACATATTTGATGTTTAAAAATTACATCAAAACACCCTAAATGTACATTTTTTTATCACAACTAAAACTATCATGTGCGCAAGTGTGTTAGTTACTAGCGAATATCACGTTATAAAATTGTGGAAGATTCAACTGTAGCAATAAAAGAAGGAATTGTCGTATAACAATTGATTAAAAATGGAATGATTGTCCAAAAAACCTGTTGGGGAAACATGCAACGCCCAATTTCCTGAACAATGACATTACCATTTGATTTATCCAAGGCAAGATGAAGCATGGGGTAAAATGACTTATTATCAATAAATTATTTGAATTATAAATATGGTCAAAGAGTTTAGTATTTATCAATTTACTCTAATCATTAATAAATTGATAAACGCTAAACAGTTTGACCATATTTTATGATCTTTCTTCTTTTTTCTCGCCTTAATCCCAACTACTTAGGGTCGGCCATTTCTCTCTTATACACGAGTTCAGCCTAGAGTTAAGTGGTGATGTCCCTACACCGTGGACACTATAAGCATTCAGTTGACCTGTACATGTCACTGGTGAAACAGCTCCTGCAGAAGTTGTCCGGCTGGTATCAAACACTTTATTCCTTAGGCTTTCTTCATTTTTAACTACATTATTTCCTCTCACTTGTTGTCTCCACGTACATCCGAGACAATCCGCCTAAGTTTTGTTCAGGACTCCTCATACTTTTTGACAAAAATTTTACGCTGGCTGTCGACCTGACGCAACCTCATTAGTCGCCTCTTACGACTAGCAGAAGGGCTGTGGAAGTATTCTTATCCTCTATCCACAGATATATTTGACCATATTTTATAATCTAAATAATTTATTGTTAGTAAGTCATCTTACCCCATGCGTCACTTTTCCACAGGTTACTCTATTGACACTACTTATTAATGTGACCAAATATGAACTATTCGCGTGAATAATTCCTCGATATTAATATAATAGTTATACCATGGTATAAGAACTAAATCATCTAATTGTATAATCGGTAACGCGTTGTCGATGCGTAGGTACCAGGATTAGATTCCTTTGCACTGTGATATGTAAGTTTTCCCGACCTCTCTGGCACAAGCAATAACTTTTAAAGAGGACGTTAAACATGGTCAAACATAAATAAATATAGCTTAAAACGATACCGTGTTTACCTCAGCCGCACATCACGTTATCGACCTACACGAAAGTATATCAGGATCTAAGTCATAAATGCACAGTAACTTAGTGTTAAGGTTTGTCTCTACGACGTCTTGGGTCGCGAGATCTAATATCGTACTGTGCCTCTTTTTCTCGCATAATTTCTAATACACTTTCTATTACCGCCAGTTTATCCCTAGCAGTTGTGTTAAGAAAAGATATAATATGAAAAATATTTGTGCATTTCAATCCAAATTATTAAATAAATACCTTCTTAAAATCAACATTGGCTCGTCTATTTTAACAAATCCTAAACATTTTTTTAAATTTCAAAATGCTCACGGCACATTGAAACTTACAATGTATAAATGAAATATTTAGTAAAATGTTCAAATTTTGTCCAACTAGAACTCGTATTCCTCCAACAATACTACGTTTAGCAAAATACACAAAACAAATAAAAAAAAAATATATTAATACCAGAAACTCTTTTTTTAACTTGGTCGTTAGGTTTCTATAGCATTTTGAAGTTTCTTAAGTTTTGAATGTTTATATGATTTTTTTATGGTATCAAATGTTAGTCCATATTATGTAAAAGACGGATAAAACACAATCTTATTACATTACTTACTGGCGACTGTACGCAATTTCTTTTCATAATGATTAAAAACGGTAGCACAGTGGGGTCGAGGCACAGTGTGGACGAGGTATAGATGGGACAAGTATAGGTGATATCTGACAGTGATTAAAATCACTATCATAAAAAACGCTTCGATGCAAATCTGTAGATAGCGTTTCATTTAGAGAAATTGGTGGATTATTCCAAAAGCAACATCAACTCTTATTTCTTTAATTATATCCTGATTATTAGTTCTTTGATTTTAAAATATAATATAGGAATAAATACTAATTATAGTTTTTAAATTTAGTATGAAATTGTGAGGCCAGCTATGATGTATGGTTCATAGTGTTGGGCGGTTGATAAGAAAGTAGAGCAGAGAATAAGTGTAGTAGAGATGAGAATGCTTAGTTAGATGAGTGAAGTGACTAGAGAAGATAGAATAAGAAACGAGTATATAAGAGGAAGTATAGGTATTGCGTCAATCGTGGATAAGATGAGAGAAAATAGACTAAGATTGTTTAGTCATGTTATGAGGAGAGAAGAATCGGAAGCTGTAAGAACAGTTATAGAAATGAATGTTGAAGGAAGAAGAGATAGAGGAAGACCAAAAAAGAGATGGAGGGATGCTATTGAATGCGATTTGAGGACAGCTGATGTGAGGGTAGAAGATGTGGGAGATCGTGTCAAGTGGAAGCTTAGGATAACGGTGGCCGACCCCAAGTAGTTGGGATTAAGGCAAAGAAAAAGAAAAAGATTACCAGAAATTCCTGTGGCAATTGACATAATATGATTGTTGTTTGGGAATGTACAATTTAGCGTTTAGTAGGGTTTAAACAATATAGTGTCAAATCAATTACCTACTCTATCGGTTGTATATTAATATACACTACACTTTAATGATACAATAAATAAATAAACTCACACATACACACATATGCATTTATAACATTGTGTCTAATGTAAGTATAACATGATAAAAAGTAACCGTAAAATGAAAAAAATGGAATATAAATTTTAGTACTCATATTAAATGTAATGTAACTCGAAAAATATTTGTTTAAATGAAAAAATATAAGATAATTTTTTTGTTTATAATTGTCTTTTAAACAACTTTTGTACGAAACTTTTTTTTGTAAGTTAAATATTTTTTGAGAAAATTAAAAAAACTCATATTTTTTAACTTTTGCGAGGCTGTAAAAAAAAAGCTCAATGCCAATTAATGAGGATAATTAGTATGTCATTATAGATATTTTAATTCAACTTTTAAAAAAACAAAATTTGGTTGGGAATTTTTTCCGCAATTTTTCCTTTGTTGACTGGCCTAGATGTCAATTTTAAACTTGTAATTGAGCTAAAAGTTATGGTAATATATTCAATTTTTTTTACTATAAACTTTCATAAATCTTTATCAAAAATTTTTCATTAACTTTAAAGAACCAAAAAAATTGGTTAAAATTGAAAATATGGACTAATTATTTTTAACATATTAAAAATCATATCAGTAATAATTTGAAAACAAATTTTTTTTTTCTTTTAATTATTATTTTATATATAATTAGTAATAATATAAAAAATTAGAAGTGATAGAAAAAGTCTACTTGCACATTTGAAAACATAGCGAAATGTTGATTTACAATATTATATTTTTGCTTCTGATGAAAGTTCCTTGTAGTCCAGTGCATTTTTTTATAGTAACAAACAGTTTTTATTGAAAATTATTGTATCAAGCCCTTTAAATTTTTATACACGTAAAAGTAAAGCAAAATATAACTTCTTTATTATTTTTATAATTTCTCCGTTTAAATTACAATATTAAATATTTGAATATCAATTTCATACTAAATTTAATAATTATAATTAGTATATATTCATATATTATATTTTAAAATCAAAGAACTACTAATCAGGATATAATTAAAGAAATAAGAGTTGATGTTATTTTTGGAATAATTCACCAATTTCCTACTTAAAAAAAAAAAAATTTGGTTGGGAATTTTTTCTGTTATTCGCCAAAATTACTCCTTCGTTGACTAGAATAAATCATTAAATAGAAAATTTTATGAGAATTAAAACAATGTTATTTTTANTTAATTAATCGTTAATTAATTTCCTAGTAATTTTTGGTATTTAAAAAGATTCTACAATTGAAATATCCAGAACTGAATTAATTTTAATGATTTACTTTAACTAAAAAAAAAAAAGTTAATATTTTGAATCCCTCTTGTGGGCAGGTAAAGGGTTAGATTTATAAAAAAAAAAAACCAAATGATAAATAAAGACATGCATCTATATAAAAAAAAAAAAATAAAATGATTTGGTCATTTTTGATAAAGTTTCACAGATAACAAAGTTATAAGTTATATACATTGTACTACAAGGAACTTTCATCAGAAACAAAAATATAATATTGTAAATCAACATTTCGCTATGTTTTCAAATGTGCAATTAGACTATTTCTATCACTTTTAAGTTTTAATATTATTAAAAAATAGTATATACAGATAAAAAAACCCAGCACAGTGGTGACGTGGCATAGATGGATCATGTATAATGATATCTGATAGTGATTAAAATCACTATCAAAAAAAAAAACTCTTCGATGCAAATCTTTAGATAGTGTTTAATTTTAAAAATTGGTGGATTATTCCAAAAGCATCATAAACTGCTAGTTCCTTATTAATATCCTGATTAAGATAAAGTATGTCGAATGAAAAAGGGTTTATTAAAAAATATTATTTCTCATAAAAAAATAATGTTGATCCATACACTTTTCAATATGTCATAGCATTATAAAGTTAAAAATGTAAAAAATAAAATCGAGAATTTTCACACAATAATAGCATTTGGTAGCCATTTTCACCTTGAAGATAAAATAAAGTCCGAAATTTTTTTTTTCNCCATTTACACCGTGAAGATAAAATAAAGTCCGAAAATATTTTTTCGCATAATAAAGTATATTACATTAACTTTAATTTAAGATATAAATAAAACTGTCAGACTTTTCGGAACAGTTTCAAAATTTAAGTTGAAAAAGTAAATTTTTTGTGAAAAAGTTGTCATTTTAAACCCCCCCCTGTGGCCACGTAAAGGGTCAGATATGAAAAAAAATATATACCAAATGATAGGTAAAGACATCATGCATCTATAAAAAAAAAATTATATTGATCCATACATCTTTCAAAAAGTTATAGCATTATAAAGTTAAAAATATAAAAAAGAATTTTTTTACAAAAATCGTATTTTTTT
>NW_026099574.1:2999103-3013637 GCF_025091365.1 Daktulosphaira vitifoliae
AAAAAAAAAAAAAAACACATCTTAGTAAAACCAATACCTTCTCAGCTTCGCATCGAAGCTAAAATTAGTGGATTATTCCAAAAGCTTCATAAACTGCTAGTTCCTTATTAATATCCTGATTAAGATAAAGTATGTCGAATGAAAAAAAGAGGTATTAAAAAATAGTATTTCCCATAAAAAAATTATTTTGATCAATACACTTTTCAATAAGTTATAGCATTATAAAGTTAAAAATGTAAAAAATAAAATTGAGAATTTTCATATAATAATAGCATTTGGTAGCCATTTTCACCGTGAAGACAAAATAAAGTCCGAAAATATTTTTTCGCATAATAAAGTATATTACATTAACTTTAATTTAAGATATATATAAAAGTGTCAGACCTTCCGGAACACTTTCAAAAGTTAAGTTGAAAAAGTTCTACTTTCTATATGCATTTTTATGTTTTGAATCCCCCCTGTATTAAGGGAAATGGTCCGATTTAAAAAAAAAGTATGTCGAATGAAAGATCTATATAAATACTACTTTTCATGAAAAAATTGTAATGATCCATACATTTTTCAAAAAGTTATAGCATAATAAAGTTAATGTAAAATACAAAATCGAAAATTTTCACACAAAAATTAGCGATTTTTAAATTTGTAATTTTTTGGGGGATTTCCCCCGTTTAAGGGGAACGAGGGAATTTTTTTCAATTTTTAAGGGTAATGTCTTCGAGTAGATACGATTTGTGATCTTTTGACATATTTTTCATCAAAATAGGTCCAGCGAGAGCTGAGATTGAGCGTTCACAGCCACAAAAAAAAAAAAATAAATAAATAAAAAACACATCATAGTAAAATTAATACCTTCTCAGCTTCGCATCGAAGCCAATATTACAACTTATGTTATAAACAAATAATTTATAAAAACTTAAGTTCTATAATTTTTCTTGTAAAAATAATAGTTTGTAAAATGAATAGCGAAAACAGAAAAATTGCTATACTGTCAAATTTTCAAGTCTTATGTCACGTGTTGACGTCACTCAGTTATGTGCAATTTATATTATAATATAATGGAATAATTTTAGGAGTAACATTTCCATAAAAAAATTGCTCTTACGTATTTAAATTCGTGTTGCTCATATTTGATAAAAAAATTATTTATTTATTTAATTTATCTATCAATTACAGTCATGTATCTGGGATCACTCTACTTGGAACCCCATCTGAAATTTACGTTTATGGCACTCAATATTTGGTAGTGGCTGTGATAAACATTTTCATTATAATTATCGTAATTTATGTTTTTCTACCGGTATTCTACGATCTTCAACTGAAATCTGTATACGAAGTAAGTTGATCTAATGACACCAAATAACTATATTATTTAATAAATAACTTTTCTTCTTGTAACATTACACTGATAATTTTTGTCTAAAATTTTTATTTTATACAATTATTAATAAATATTTAAAAACGAATGTGGTAAAATATGTTTTCATGTATAAAGTATTAAAAAAGTAAGTGAATTTTTATGAATAATAAGAACATTAGAAAATTTTTTCCTTCCTTACTGAACACTATATAGAAATCTATTATTAAGTAATATATTTCTTTTATAAATATTTAAAAATTGCCATATTAAAATTTTGAAAAAATAGCATTTCTATGAGTAATAATATGGTAAATTAACAACATTTTGTTTTTAAAGTATTTCAATTGAAATCAATTGTTAAAAATCAATTATTCTTAGAATTTATTAACTACATTGGAAAAAAAGACAGGGAAAGGGATAATTTTTTGTAAAAAATTATTAAAGCTTCTTCTTAATTGAAATTTTTCGGTAAATCATGAAAAGTATTTTATTTTTTATTTCAGTTTTCTTTCGAGTTTCATAAAAATTTATGCTTTTTTACGAAAACAATTTTATTAAAGAAATATTTTTGTTTTATTTAAATTTCCATTCAGATAGTAGTATAGTTCTGTATACAAATATTATGTATAAATAAAACAACAATACTTAAATTTTTTCAGTATTTTGAGTTACGATTCAATAGGGATGTTCGTGCAGTTGCATCTTTTATGTACGCTATTTCCCTGGTATTGTATATACCTGTAGTAATTTATGTACCAGCATTGGCTTTTAATCAAGGTAATGACCAAAATCGTTTTATTTAAACTTGATATTATTCAGATGTTTCTCTGAGTGCAACTTGTATTATTATTTTTTTTACAGTTAGTAAACTAAACGTACACACAATTACTCCAATTTTATGTCTTATATGTATATTCTATACAACCGTTGTAAGTATTATTAAATACATATTTATTTAGAACAAAGATATGTGTAATGTACTATTTCGTTACTAATAAATTAACAAAAAATTTAGGGAGGTCTTAAAGCTGTTGTATGGACTGACGCGATACAAAGTATTTTCACATCACTCTCAGTAACAACAGTAATTATTTTAGGTATCTATCAAGTTGGTGGCATAGGTAACGTCATAAATGCTAATTCCGAAGGAAATAGATTGGAAATGTTCAAGTAAATCAAAAAAGTTTAATTTTTATTTCATTTTATAATTATTAACTAATATTAACATATTTATTTAAAGTATGGATCCAAATCCGTTTTTAAGAAACAGCTTTTGGACTGTTAGTATTGGAGTAATTTTCAGTTGGGTTTATCACCTAGGAATGCATCCTGGAGCGGTTCAAAGATTTGTATCATTACCAACATATAGTAAAGCTAGAAAAGCTCTGATTGGTTTTGCTATTGGTATGGTAGTAGTCAAGTTACTTACTGGTTTAATCGGTATGCTGATGTACACAAAATTTAAAAATTGTGATCCTATCATGGCTGGCGTAAATAATTAATATAAAAAATAAAAATGTAAATATAAATATAAATATTTCATTTGACTTTCAGTACATTGAAAGTGATAAAAATTTGCTACCATATTTTGTTTCCAACGTGGCAACAAATTATCCTGGGCTTACCGGCCTTTTTATTTCTGGAATCGTGAGTGCAGCTTTAAGGTAAAATATTGGAATATGTGTTAAATAATTTCACTCATATTCAAATATTATTTATTTCATGTATTTAAAATTTGTTTTAGTACAATGTCAGCAGAACTTAATACTGTGTCTGGAACAATTTATCATGACTTTATAGTAAAAATTTTAGGTGTCAAAATGAGTGATTTGGCGGGTAGTATTATCATGAAAGTTACTGTTGTGATTGTAGGAATTATTTGTGTTACTTTAGTTTTGGTTGTCGAAAAACTTGGTAGCATTCAACAAGTTATGATTTTTGAAAAACAAAATTCAGAAATTATGACAGTATTTATTTGTATATTATGATTTCAGATGTCTCATGTTTTAGGCAGTATTACACATGGGTGCTTATTGGCAGCTTTTATTTTGGGAATGTGCTTTCCTAAAGCAAACTCTAGAGTAAGTAAAAATTAAAGAATATATTTTCTAATTTGACACAAAAAGTTTAGAAACTTTAATATTTTAAAAACATTTTTCAGTGTGAAATTGAGGAGGTATAAAATTTACCTTTGTATTTTTTGTCACTTTAAATACTTGGTTCTATTAATTTGATATTTCGTTATATGTCAAATAATCATAAAATCTCGATTTTTTGTACACATAGTAATACATATGAATATGCATCGAATCGTTTTATGATTTTAATCATATAATGATTCAAAGTTGAACTCAGAAGTTTTTGATAGACGGCTATAACTGTGTTCAATCACACGTTAAAGATACCGTCAGTTGGTACCAGTGAGCTACCCCGGTAACGGATGGTTATGTTACGGCGTTATCAGCTCAGATAATGTCCCGCCAATATTGCTCATGTACAACGTATTTTGTTAGCGTCTCGTTATTGTTTGTTCAGCCATGAACGTGTGAATAGCTTTTTTTGCTCTTAAAATCGTATGCTCTATATGGATTGAAATATATATTATAGTATAAATTGTAAAATAAAACGATGTTCATTTAATTGCTGTTATATGGTGAATAATTTTAGTGTCGTTGTCGCCAACCGCTAGTAAAGATCGGCACGGTCAAAACAAACTGATTATAATTTAATAGTTTCAAATGTTATATTATGATTAAAAATGTATGATATTATCACTTCAAAAAATGCATTTGAAGTTTTATTTCCTAATCATTGTCATATAATAAAAATAATGTATCTTAAGTCTAACATACATGATTTTCTCATCAATATTTTGATAGGGAGTATTATGTGGAATGGTTGTCAGTTTTCTGGTTATGTCGTGGATAACATACGGCACAGAAGATGCAATAGTAAATGATAAATTAAAGTTTGTAACCAAAGATTTATCTGTGACCGGTTGTCCTGTTAACATTACTCTACATAATATTACAGACTATTCAGGGTAAACTTAAATATTGTGGAATTAAAAGTATAGATTTTAAATAATACTTTAAACTGAAATTGTATTATATTAATTAAGTTCAATGATAGTTAAGAAAATACAGTTTTGAAATTATTATTTTTTTTATAGTTTAATCCGATTGAATAACGATGTGTATGCAGCTCCAGATGTCTGGAAGATTTTTACAATTTCTTACATGCATTTTAGCACGTTGGGGCCATTGATTGGTATAGTTGTTGGTTTAATCATCAGTATAATATTCCCTTCTGACCAACAAGTAGACCCAAAACTATTAACTCCTTTTGTACGGAGAATTGTGTATCCAAATCATCAAATTCAAAAGGATAAATTTAACGGAATAAAGTCTGATGAATATATTTTAGTACCTCAAAATATCAAATCTTAACGACTGTTTTCACAACTAGACTAGTTTTTTGTTTATTTTATACCGTTAAAAAATGAAAATAGAATACTCCAACAAGATGACCAATTAGATTCAATTGTAGTCATAAGTACCGATTATAAAATTTATAAATTTATTTTTTGTATGTTTTTATGTGTATTAATTGTACAAATTATAGATGATTAAGTAAAAAAAAACTTACTATACTTTATAGTACAAAAAACTTTTACCGTGTTAGCTGTACTTTTTAGTGTTTACAGAACAAAAGTTTTTAAATTTTTTTTTTGTTGATATTCTTTTAGCATTGAGCGTTCATTAAAGTATAATATTTCGCCCAACAAAAGGAAAATTTCAACTAAACTTCCTGAAGCATTAAAAAAAAAAACGGTAGCACAGTGAGGTCGCGGCATAGTTGAGACAAATTTATATAATATCTGACAGTGATTAAAATCGCTACCATAAGAAACGCTTTGATGCAAATCTGTAAATAGTGTTTATTTTATGAAATTAGTGAATTATACCAAAAGCAAAATTAACTCCTAATTTCTTAATTATATCTTTATTAGTGGTTTTTTGATTTAAAAGTAAATAAATAATATAGTATGAAATTGATATTCATTAATTTAATATTGTAATTTTTACGGAGACATTATAAAAATAATAAAGTAGTTGTATATTTCTTTACTTTTAATGCGTATTAAAATTTATGCAATATTTTCAATAAAAACTATTTTTTATTTATGAATAAATACACTAGATTACAAGAAACTTTCATCAGAAGCAAAAATATACTTTACTAAATCCACTTCGCGCTATTTAATAATCTGCAATTAAACTTTTTCTATCACTTCTAATTTTTAAAATTATTATAATTAGTAAAAATTGAGTATTAACATATAAAAAAAAATGTTTTCAAATTATTACTGAATTAGAATTTTCGTATGTTAATAATAATGAAAATGACATATTTAACCTATTTTTAATACTTTAAAGTTGATTTTTTTGAATGTTTATAATCAATAAAGTTGAATTTGTTTTTAAACACCATTACTTTTAGTTCAACTTACAAATTTGATATTGACATCATTAAATAGAAAATTTTATGAGAATTAAAAAATGTTATTTTTATAATTAATATGCAGTAAGAAAATTTTACCGCTTGTATGAGCAGTAAATTTATCAGAAAAGCTTCAAATTTTTTTATTTTTATCGTAAAAGTAAGTCAATAAAGAAAGGGATGAGAAAGTCAATGATAGTCACATAAAAAAGCCCAGTTCTGTGAGGTCGTGGCACAGTGCTGATGTAGCATTGTTGAGTCCAGTATAGATTATATCTGACAGAGATTAAAATCACTATCATAAAAAAACAGTTCAATGCAAATCTTTAGCTAGTGTTTAATTTAAAAAAAATTGGTGATTATTCCAAAAGCAATGTGATCTCCTTATTTATATCCTGTTTACAAGTTTTATGAATTATGAGTGTAATATATGTATAAATATTTATTATAGCAATAAATTATAGAATGAAATTGATATTCACTAATTTAATATTCTAATTTTTTACAAAAATCATATTTTTTTTATATTTAAGTATATTTCATAAACTTTAATTTAAGATATATATATATAAGTGATATATATATATAATTAAGTTGAAAAAGTTCTACTTTTTATATGCATTTTTAGAAGTTTTATGAATTATACATGTAATATATGAATAAATATTTATTATAGCAATTAAATATAGTATTAAATGGATATTTAATAATTAAGTATTGTAATTTTTACGGAGAAATTATAAAGTATTTAATGAGCTTGCTCATTAGCCATACATACAACTGATTTACGCTGCTGTATCCCATTGAGCCGTGCTTAATACTCGTAACACCAATAAATTACAGGCTGTCACTTCTCCAAACGCAGTCTTCTCACGTGGTAACAGTTCTTCTTCCAACGATGACATCATGATCACATTATTAGCTCTTCGAAATGAATTTGCTGATTCTTTCAAAAAAGAGTCATTGACGCAAGATAATCAATTTAAAGAACACAAGAACGATATAATAAAACTGTCATCTCTTCTTGCTGAACTCAAAGCTGAAAATAATATTCTTAAGTGCGAGGTCAATTCTCTTAAGGATAAAATTTCGAAGCTGGAGTCTTTGGATTCACCTGCCTCCTGTTCTTCTGTTGTAAATCGAGTATTCCAGGAAACTTACGAACGAGAAAGATGGTCTACCAACTTATTGGTATACGGTATTCCTGAGTCTTCCGCTGATTCTACCTCTCAGCGTATCACTGATGATAAATCTACATTTGAGAATATTGTAGCTCCCTTTGTTGACAATCTTCCTGCGCACTACTAATTGGTTCGTTCAGGTAAAACTCAGCCTAACAACACTCGTCCTTTGAAAATAATTTTTGAATCTAAAGAAGCGCTTCTAAATTGTTAGCGATCTATTATGAAGTAAAAGAAAAGTGGTACTAATTTTTCGCCAAACTTTCGCATATCCAAGGATAACACTCTCTTATAGCGTACTTTTTTGCGTAATTGCCACTCAAAACTTGATCGTAGATCTCAAGCTGGAGAAGTCGGACTGCAGATTGCTCATATCAATGGTCTCCTGAAGATCGTATTAAACCAGCCTAGGAAAGTAAATTTCAACCACAGACCTTCAATCAACAAACTTGAACCCATTAATTTAATAGTAAGTCAGTTTCTGGTTTTAACCAAAACTGCCGTGGTCTTCGGACTAAAATTGTAAATTTTAAATGTAATGTAGTTTGCATAAATTTTGACTTTTTTGTATTAACTGAAACGTGGTTTACCGATTCTTTTACTGATTGTGAACTTGGTCTAACCAATTATAATATTTACAGATATGACAGATGTTCTAATACTAGCAATTGTCAAAGGGGTGGCGGAGTACTCATCGGTGTAAAAAGACTTATTTTCTAAATTAATTGTCATTCGCAAAATTAACGTTGAACACTTATTTGTTATGTTCTCAGTTGGATCCTCTAAGTTCATATTAAATGCTGCCTATTTTCCTCCTCTTTGTCCATCTCTTCTATTTGAATATTTTATGTCCATCTTAGAAAATGTTTATAATGATTTTCCTGACACACACATTATTACTCTATGGTGATTACAAGTTACCTTATATTTCTTGGTCTAATGATTCACATGACCTTATCTATACCTCATCTTCTCCTATTCGAGTACCATGAGTTCCTTAATCTCTTGCCTTCAATGGGTTTTACCAAATGAATTTCATTTTAAATTCTAAGAGTTCCTTTCTTAATCTAATTTGTTGTAACATTGATTCTGTTGTCGTTTGTGAATTTCTTGAACCATTAGTTCCACCTGATACTTATCACACTCCTCTTAATATTTTACTTCCCTAAATCAATTCCCCCACTATTTTTAATAACTCACACTAGTTTCACAAGTTCAAAAAGGCTAATTACAATTGTATTATATATTTTTTGTCTTCTTACGATTAGGTCTCTACTTTATCTAACCTTGATTTAAATACTTCGGTTAGTACCTACACTGATGCACTCCATAATTCAATCTTGAAGTTTGTCCCTCTGTCCTATTTTTATAAATCGAGTTTCCCTCCCTGGGTATCCAAAGAGCTTAGAACTTTATTGTATCGTAAAAATAAAGCTCATGCGAAGTTTAAATCCACATTCGACCCTGCAGATTATTCAGCCTTTTCTCTGCTTCGTGCAAAATGTAAATACATATCTAAAAAATGTCATAAAACCTTTGTTAAACTGTCTTTATCCTCAAATCCCAATATATTCTGGGTTTTCGTACGCAGAAACCGTTCTCATAACGCTATTCCTAACATAGTTTCCTTAAATGGTATTCACAGTTCTTGTAAGAAGGAAAATGCAAATTTGTTTGCTTAACATTTTTGTTCAGGTTACTCTTCTAAATCAGTTATTTTTAACCTCCAGCCTTTACATATACCATTTTCGACCTACCTAACTGTTACTTCACCCCTTATGATATCCTCCTCAAACTAGACAGTCTAAAAATGTATCTTTTATAGGACCCTATAGAATACCTGGTGATTTTCTCTACAAAACAAGGCACATTATTTTTTATTCTCTCTGATCCTTATTCCGAAGATCCCTTGACGAAAGTACTTTTCCAGACATGTGGAAATAAGTTCTATTACTCCCATTTTAAAATCAGGTATCCCCTTGTTAGTTACCAATTATAGACCTATTTTAATTCTTTGACACATTTCTAAAATTTTCGAGTCCTTAGTCTTAGATTCTATTTAGCCTTCGGTTAACTTGATTTTAGCCAATGAACAACATGGTTTTCGCCCAGGCAGATCTACGGTTACCTGTAACCTCTTCTTTTTCAACTATACACACGGTTCTTTTAAAGAAGGATTACAAGTTGATGTCATCTACACCGACTTTGCTAAGGCGTTTGATTCATTAAATCATGAGGTTCTTATTTCTATTCTTCGTGCTTCAGGTTTTGGTGATCCTATATTGGTTCATCTTAATGGATCAATATGTTCAACACAAAATCTCATATATTTGTTGTGCGGGCCCACGTGGTAAAAGGAATTAAACTTAATAAGAAAAAGAAAACACTCACTTTTCAATAAAACTTTAGAATATATAATTTGATTGACACAATTAATAATACAATACACGTTATTTATTAATATTAATACAAATGAATAGAATAATAAAATAGAATGACATAGAATGATATAGAATGAGTGTAACTAGTGCATACTAAACCACGACTGACTGTAGGGTACCTACAGTTGGGTTGGTTTGGTTGGGTTGGTTTGGTTGGGTTTAATTATTAAGAACAAAATGCAAAAGTGATAATTATTTATAAAACTAAACATTTTTATAATGAATACAAATGATAATACAGTGTTACCACTACAACACATTATTTTGTCTTCATGGTGAAAATGGCTACCAAATGCTATTTTTGTGTGAAAATTCTCGATTATATATTTTACATTTTTGACTTCATTATACTATAATTTATTGAAAAGTGTATTTTTTAAGTCAATTTTTTTTACGAGAAGTAATATTAAATCCCTCTTTCATTCAACATACTTTATCTTAATCAGGATATAAATTAGGAAATAGCAGATCATGTAGCTTTTGGAATAATTCACCAATTTTTTAAAATTAAACACTATCTAAAGATTTGCATCAAAACGTTTTTTTTAACACGCTTATATTAGTTTCACCTGTATGTATGTATGTATGTTTGTAACTCTCCAAACGCCACGCATTATCGCATATTCAGTCGTCTAGACTAGACTGTCATAACGCATTCACCCCTCCCCACGCCTCGCTCACCACACGACGGCACACTATTCCTATAAAAATGTATTTTTAGTTATCGTACTCGTACACGAGTGCTTGTCATCAATA
Source organism: Daktulosphaira vitifoliae (assembly GCF_025091365.1). NCBI lineage: Eukaryota > Metazoa > Arthropoda > Insecta > Hemiptera > Phylloxeridae > Daktulosphaira > Daktulosphaira vitifoliae. The sequence goes on from NW_026099574.1 coordinate 3,009,342, forward strand.
TTATATATATATAAACAAATTTTTATTTTGATTGACCAATACTGTCCGCGTCTAATGCGCCTTATGTATATATATTTATATATTCCTACCACCGTTTATACCACAGGTATAACGTTAGTCCGACCCGCCCGCCCGCAAAATACGGTTATACCTAGTGCATGATACGTTTACGTATTTAAGTCGCTTTACTTGTGTATATATATATATATTCTAATTACTATTAAAATTTATTTATTAACACGCTTTATTTTAATTAAGAGATATAAAGTATTCATTCCGATTACGAGGGATGATTTCCGTATCGTCATTTTTTGTCACTATCTCCACGTTCCGGGAGTTTCTCTGACTCCATCTCCGGAATCGAACTCTGATTTCCCGTTACTCGTAAGAACCATGATATTGATAGTAACTACTATCATAACATGAAACTAAAAAGTAAAAAATAAATATAGTTTAAAAAACTAAAAAAACACGCTTTTAAAGTACATCGAACTAAAAAGTTAAAAATAATTATGAACAAAAAATACTAGTATTATTGTGATAAAAGCGTGGGTGCTTTGTGCCATATTTTTCGTATATTGAGCGCCCGACGCTTTTATCACAATAATACTAGTATTTTTTGTTCATAATTATTTTAAACTTATTTTAAAAATTATTTTTAACTTTTTAGTTCGATGTGCTTTAAAAGCGTGTATTTTTAGTTTTTTAAACTATATTTATTTTTTATTTATAGTGATTTTAATCACTGTCAGATATAATCTATAATTTACACACTACGTTGGATTTTTAATTATATGTATTTATCAATTTATTGTCTTTTAAAAATGATCTTTGCAAAACTTTAAATTCTTAAATTTCTTTAACAAATTCTTAGATTATTTAATATTGAAGATTATAAAAGAGTTAAATTTCAAGTTACATGATAATTTGAAGAAAATGTAATATAATTATTATAATAATTTAATATATTTCAACTATACAGAGTAATTGTTTAACTTTATTTAAAAATATAAGTCCTAATATATTTTTTTCTTTTCAGTAGTTAATGATATCTATTAATCCTAGTATCCTATATTCTATAAATTTCAAAAATAATTTTGATTCTACACACTTCTTAAAATTCTAACTTTAGTTTTTTGAAATGAAACATATTTTTAAATAGCTTACAAATAATAAAATAACTGGTCGAATGTAACTTTTTAAAAATATTAGCATTTTTATGATAGGGCGCCAATTTTTAATGCGGTTCAAAAATAGTTGGGCTATGCCACGTCACCACTGTACCGGTTTTTTATTATTTATATTTATTAATTGCTGGGTTTTTTTTTATTAAATAGATGTTTGTTATGAAGGTGGACAATTATTATAAACAAATCTTTATAATTTTTTTTATATAGATTCATGAGATACTTACCTATCATTTTGTTTATTTTTTTTATATAAAAAAAAAAAAAAAACTATTTATATTTATATATTATTATTATATATACATGTATACTAGCTGACCCGGTTACGTTTCGCTGTGGCTTGATTATTATACGATTAATATTATTTTCAATCATATAGCATAACTATGGAAATATTAATAAAGTTTATGAATCTGAGTTATTGGAGATTATCATTGAATTTTTAACACTTAGTAATGAAGAACGATCCAAACAAATTTTTTGGATTTTCTACTTTATTTATCTGAAATTCAAGTATATTAAAAAAATAGATAAGAAATATAAAAATTCTATATTGCTCACATTTATACAAGTTAAAATGAATCAATGAGGTATCAAAGGTTGATTTTTACTCCAAACAATTATGTTACTATTGTGTTATGTTAATATTAAAATTTAATTTAGCGCTATTTAGTGCACAATAACTTTAGTTAACCTGTCTTTTGCTAATATGAATAAATTTGAATAATTTAATGAATAAAAACTATCCTATTGTCTAAGTTGGACTCAATTACACATGTATATCAAATTTCATCAAAATCGGTTAAGAAGTTTCGGTATCCATCGCGGACAATCACCGTGCCATGATATTTTTATATATAATTATTTATTTATTCATATATTAAACTTATAAGTCATAAAACTTGTAATCAGAATATAAATAAGGAATAGGAGATCATGTAGCTTTCTATCGAGATATCGAGAGAGACATGGGTGAGCGCTAGCCTAGAGCGTAAGGCGGTGCCGTGTCAATCTGACCCTTTACCAGATCATATGGGAGGATACAAAATGACAACTTTTTTAATAGATCCTACCCGAACCCCCGCGATTTCATACAAGACGCTCGCGACGGAACGCGAGTCACTGGTAGACGAAGTCCCCGCGCTATGCAGGACCGTCGACTCCCCACAAACGCGGATCAATCGATTACTTTAGCGCTAGAGGATTCCGAAGCTGAGTTCCTACACGATTAATTCTAGGGAACCGGTCGCTCCAACAAAAAAAAAAGACAGTTATTAATAAAAAAAATAATAATTACACCTACACTTTTACAATTAGAGAATACGATGAATGTCTTCGGGTACCTACCGGCTTTTAATTAAAAAAATATTCTGGTTGTTTCGATTTCAGAGTGGACTGTATAAAATTCGAATTACTTTTAAACTATTTATTTAGTAAGAAACTAGATAAAACTTAACACTTTTCGCTTAGTTTATTATACTTTATTTTACATATACATGTTGGCGTGCGCTTCGTGCCGTTCTTTACGATGACGAGTTCATCGTTCGACTACTATATTACAATAAAAAGAAACCAGTACGCACCGGACAAACGCGCTTATCGTACTATACTAACATACAAAATAAAACAACAAAAATGGATCGAACACTGGCTTAGCTTACAAGACGTTGAGATAATTTTCAACAATACCACACCAAATGTTGACGGATAATTTGTATTGTGACCCTGTAACACTTGTAACGTTAGGATTTTCTTCAGACCAGAGGCGTAGGTTGTGTAAATTAATAATACCATCTTTGGTAAAAGAGGCTTCATCCGTAAATAAATTTTTATTTAAAAGATTTTTATCAGTTACAATTTGATTTAACATATCTCGAGAAAAATTCAATCTAATAAAAAAAATATATTTATTAAAATTCATTTTCTGAACAGTAAAGTTATTTTTGAACCTTAATGGAAAATTCTTAGGTAACAACTTCTGTACTTTTTGCCAATGGTAAGGATACAGTTTATTGCTATTTAAGACTTTCCAGACACTCATGAGATTAATATTAATTTCCGCACCAATCTTCCGCGTACTAGTTTCTGGGTTTTCTCGAAATATTTTCAATATGGTTTCTTTTGTATCAACATCTAAAGTCGAGCAACTACCTCCCGATCGATGACCAGATAGTTGTAAAATACCTTCCGAATAAAAAAACATGAATTAAAACGCATGTAGCTGGTAAAAAAGTTGTCTTACTTAAAGGCATGGCATAACATGATAACAAACATAAAAAATGCCAATTTAGATAGTGTCACAAAGTTACGACTATTACGTACTTTTACTATCTAACTAAGCTATTATACAAAATATTGATAAAATTTTATTTTTACCAATTAACAATAAATGTTTAGTATTAAATAGGCAATAATGGTTGTTGATCAATTTAGTTTTCTTTTGAATTATCTCCAAAAATACATACGATTTTTTATGACTTAGCATGTTGGTGATTTGTAAATAATTATAAGGAAATAAAAAAAAACTATTGAAAATGATTAAAATTACTTTTATTGGATTTTTTTATTTAGGTGATTACACGATTCATTCTTACCATTATTATTATTGAAACTACAAGTAATAATTATAAAAATAAAACAATAAAAGCAATTAATTTCTGGGTTTTCCATTATTTCAACATGAAAAACCCATTAAAATAAAAAATAAACAATACTATTGAATTTCTCGCAAAATTCTTATACAAATTGATACACTAAATGTATGTATCACTAAAATTTCGGCTCAAGTCATTTTAAGGGTCAATATGAGAAAAATTGTCTAATATTTTGGACAAAATTGAGTGACCCCTCAAATTGTGTGAGCATTTTGCGGGAAATATTATGGTATGATTTATTTTTAATTTTAGAGAAATTCTGGGGGTTATTTCAAAATTCTTCCAATTTTGGGGAAAAAAAAAAGAGGACTTATTTTACACTCCACTGGGATACTCGCCCATATATTACTATTGTTCGAAAGTTTTATACCTTGTATATTGACACGGCCACGGCGTTGTCACACGTTGACACCCCGCGGTCGTGTCAGCTCCTTCTCAGCCACCGCTTAACTGTA
>NW_026099574.1:3013737-3035392 GCF_025091365.1 Daktulosphaira vitifoliae
CCAACATGGACATTCAGTTCATTTTAGATACATATTCGTGTGTCAAATATGTCATTGAATACATAGGGAAAAGTCAAAGAGTATATCTAAGCTTATGAAAGACATAGTGGATAGCTTAAAATCATCATCGGATATGTCTGTGAAAACACAGTTAAGGAAAATTGCGTCTTCATTTTCCGGAAGTCAAGAAATATCTGCTCAAGAAGCGGTCTACACTTGTTTAGGAATTAAACAATCATGTACATCTACTGGCCACGTATTTATTAATACAAATCATTCGGATAAAAGAACTCGCATCGTTAAACCTATTGCTCTTCGGGGTCTAATGAAACCTGAATCTACTGACATATTTTGTGATGGCCTAATAGAATATTATTCATGTAGACCACTTTATTATGAAAATTTAACTCTAGCTGAATTTGCAGCTGACTTTGAAATTAAAAATAAACAAAAATCATCTAAAAAGTTGTATAATTCTGAATCTGATGATACAATAGACGTTGAATCAAATGATGATGTATTTTATGAAAATAATGTTCTAATTGGGAAACTCAACAAGTTTATGCACAAGCGTAAGATTCGAAAAATTATTCGCTACGTAAGATTTAGTATTGATAAAAGTCCTGCCGACTTTTATAGGGAAAGAGTTATGCTGTTTTTTCCTTGGAGAAATGAATACACTGATATAGAAAATATAAATTGTCAAGAAGTATATGAAAAAAATATTGAACAAATACAGCAAATGTATTATCAGTTCAATAAAATTGAAGAAGAAGATTTAGAAGAGAATGTAAATAACGTTGAAAAGCAACAAGATATTAATGAGACTGAATTACCAGATGATTGGGTTCCACATGATGAAATAATGTTGGTTGTAGGGGATTTTAATGACAATGACGATGCTGGTAATTCAGATAAAAATAATGAAATTAATGGAATGTTTAACGTACATAAAATTGATAACGAACAATTTATAAACCTAGTGAAATGTATGAATGAAGGTCAACGCATGATTCTCTACCATGTTACTAATGTACTTAGACAGCAAATATGGGGATCAGGTGCACCTAGTATTTTATGTTATGTAACTGGCCCAGCTGGGGCTGGTAAATCTGTACTTATACGGACTTTAGCTCAATCAACAATTAGAATAGCTAATCTGAGGCCAGATATAGATGATTTGTCACTTACTCCTGTGTTACTCACAGCGCCTACAGGCAAAGCAGCATACGGAATAAGAGGTTTAACACTTCATGCTGCATTTAAATTACCAATTAATCAATTTTCTGGGATATTACCAAAACTTGGTGCTGACATATCAAATACTTTACGGTGTCAACTGGCTAATGTCAAACTACTCATAATTGATGAAATTTCTATGGTTGGCTTAAAGACTCTTGGTTACATTGATCAACGACTTAGACATATTCTACGTATTGACAAACCATTTGGTGATATAAATGTGATTGTTTTTGGTGACTTTTACCAATTAACCCCAGTTCTATCCACACCACTGTACGAATATTTTGATCAAATAGTTGCTAAATATCCAACTGCGATAGAATTAATATCGACGAAAGCGACATGGGAAACTTTTCAATTTTATGAATTAACTGAAATTATGAGGCAGAGAGATGATAAAGAATTTTCTGAAGTATTAACTAAATTAGCAAGAGGAGGACTAACTAAAAAAGATATAGCCTTTTTTATGAAACTCGTAAAACCGTTGGAAATTAGTTTTCAACCTGGAGTTATGCATTTATAGGCAACAAATAAAGAGGTAGACGATATGAATACGAGAGTATTAAATAGTTTAAATACTACTAGTTTTGTATCTGAAACAATAGATACATCGGGGAAAAAAGTTGATATTACAGCTGCAAAGAAACTTCCAAGGCAAAAAACTATGGGATTGCCTAAGACACTTATACTAAAAGTAACAGCAAAATATATGATTGTTACAAATATCAATACAGAAGATGGTATTGTTAATGGCGCTATTGGTGAATTGATGCAAATTAACCGTACAGTAACTGTTAGTGGTAAAGAAGTTGCCCATAGAGTGTGGATAAAATTTGATGAACCAGAAGTAGGTTCAATTACAAGACAAAAAGTTAAAGGGAAGTTGTCCCCTCAAGGAGAAGTATTTGACGACTGGTCTTACTGGACATCTATTGAAATTACGCATTTGGAATTTCAAATTGGTAACTCAGAGAACCGGAAAGTTACTTGAACACAATTACCTTTGGTTGAGGCATTGGCCTTAACTGTTCATAAATCGCAAGGGGCAACTTATGAAAATGTTGCATATCATGTGCCTAAAAAGTATTTACTGTGCAACATGCTTTATGTTGGATGCAGTAGAGCAACATCGGCTAAAGGCTTGAGTGTAGACTATTTTCCATCTAATCCGCCAAAACCGACTGTTAAAGTCAATGCTGAAATGATTAGACTGCGATCTTGTACAATTAAACCTAAATTTGAATTTTTGGCATCAGATAATCACTCAATATATTGTGTTTCACACAATATAAGATCATTGAATAAATATGTTGAACACATTCTTGCTGATAAAATACTATTAAAATCAAATTTACTATTTTTCCAAGAAACTGGATCTACAGATTCTGATTTTTATAATATTGAAGGTAGTACGCAAAAAAATCAAGAACAGAAAAATAGGTATAACTTCGAAAAAAATAGTACTGTCATTATGCCATGGCAAATAGAATTATCAAAAATGAATCATTGGATTATTGCAGTAATTAATTTCGAACTTAAAGAGTGTTGCATAATAGACCCAATGAATCCTACTAAAGATCCAAAATACAATCAGCAAAAGTTTCAAAAGTTATATAGAGGGTTAAAAACACATTGTACTTATGTTAAAAAACCAATTCCTCAAGTATCATTGGTTCAATGTAAAGCCAAAAACATACCAAAACAAGTTGATGCTTATAACTGTGGAGTTTATGTAATATACTACGCTATCACAATAATAAATAAGTCACATTTCGACAAGAAGTTCAACCCTAATAATTATAGAAACGAATTAAAAAGTTTACTGCTAGAAAATTCAGGTGACATGGCAAACATATGTTTATATTGCCAAAAGTAAATAGAACATCACAGCAGAATTCAATGGGTGTCATGCACTACATGTTGTCGTCGTGTGGTAACTGATTGTATAGCTGATGAGTATAGATTAAATGATTACAAACATTTTGATTTCTATTGCATTTTGTGTGACAAGACTAATAATTAAGTAAAACTATTTATTATAAAAATGTTATTTTTAATGAACAGCAAATCGTCGTCTCCCTAAAAAAAATCGTTTTTTATTAATATAGTATATTTTAAGTAAAAAATCTAAATCTTTAATTTTGATGGATGGATATAAATTTTGTTTTCATAAAACGTTTTAAATTTTTACCTTCATATTAGTAATTATGTTGACAATAATTGACTACATTTTAGCTTCGATGTATTTTATTTTATATTAATTCAACTTAAATATTTTTATCTCAAGACAAAATAAGAGTAAAATAACTTCTCTGCTTCTCATCGAAGCTAAAAAAATTTTTGGGAGACTTAACAGCCAACCTCCTCGTGGTGTCTCCTGGGTAATGCTAATAGGCTGAAGTATAAAAATTATAAATTTTTATCGTTTCAATAGCCTAAAGTTTAGGAATGAATTCATATGTGTACTGAGAATCAACTCGAACATCTTCTAATTTACCCAAGGAAATTGTAAATGTAAGTTAAATTAATATAACACTTATGTAAATTGATGACCTTATCACTGTGGCCTCCACTTTTATTACCTAGTTGTACATTTTTTTAAAAGTAATAACAGTGTAAAATAAAAATTAAAAAATAATGTGTATAAAGAAAGTTTTAAATTAAATTTTTTTGGTGAGGGTTTGTGGTAACTTTTTTTCATGATTTCAGAAAACGCCCAAATTTAAAAAACAAAATAAATTCCTTTTTAAAAATATTTTTTAAAAAGTTATACTAGCTTAATGTCAAAATAAATATTTTCAAAAAGTTTATGTATTATATTAGAATGTATTATAAAATTTGACTATAATTGTAAAAATCCATAGTGAAATTTAAATGAAATTAAAAATAATTTTTTTTAGAAATGATTTATATAGCAACATTTTAACAAAAAATTTGCATTATTATAGAATATTTAAAGAAAACAAAAATAGAGTTGAAAAATTAATAAATTCAAACTTAATTTGACAATAAATGCATTGGAACTGAATGATTATAATTGTCTATATGGAAAATAAGGGCTAAGTAACTTTTTAATTGATAAATTGGAAATTTTTTCAATTTTTAAGGGTTATCTTTAACTAGATAATACTTTTAATATGAAAAAGAAATTTCATGAAACGAGGGGAAACTATAATGATGGGGTCTGTGATATTCATTGAAGTTATTGAATCTAAATGAGATAAAAATCTAATGAGAATTAATACCTTTTTTAAGGTATTTTAAAATAAAATAAAATATAAAATCGAAAATTTTCACACAACTAGCCGTCTTAATAATTCACACCACCACGTTGCGAATCAGCCCGAAATTGATCAAGAGCTTATTCGCAACGTGGTGTGGCTCCTTCCCGTTAACCGGATCCCAGAGTGGGAACCGTTAGGGAGGACTGCCAAAATAACTCACAAGACATAAAACATTACACAAAAATGAAAACCTAAGGCACTGGCCTAAACCAGCGCCTTAGATCCTTCTGTGCCGGGCGACGTGGCTGTCTCTGTCTCAGGCGTTCTGCTTCCTCCTTCTTTAACAAGACGGATTTGGCAAACGTCTAGACGAGCCTCCACGCCTCCCGGCTCCTCAACATCAGGTCCACCATGGACCCGACTCGGAACGTGGACATTAGTCGAGACTTCAAAGAGTCCCGTTCCTGGGCCCACGCCACGCCTCGGAAGAGGGTGTGCAGAGCGCTATCAGCCTCTCCCGGGCGATCCGAACAATAGTCGCATGCCGTTATTTATAGCCGTTTGAAGTATAGATATGGTTATATTACGGTTATTTCAACATAAAAAAGGTTTTTCGTTGTAAAGTTTTTTAACAAGTTAAAAAAATTTTCTAGGTTCCAGGGCTTCTTCCGAAAGTTGAATTAAAAATGTTTTCAAATAAATTGTTACACAATTTAATTGATGTATAGGATTGTAATGAATATATATATACCAATCGGAAGTATTGCGAATCGTAATACGTCCGCTCCATGAATTAACATTTTGTGGACACTAGCAGACATATAATACCACGGGTATAAATCAGCTGTTTCCATAGCATAAATATAAAAAGCATCTACATTAATTTTTTTCCACTGGAAATTGCTGAAAGTATGTTTCCAAATCGTTTTACTAAATTTCTATCTATTCCTTTTATGTTCAATGTTATACCAATAAAGATTTGATGCATATGCTATTAGTATCAAGTGATCCATATATATCTCCAATGAAATTATTTAAAAAAAAAAGTATAAGTTAATTTTCTATTGATGTGCAAAATTTATTTTTAAATTCCGAATCGAACGTCGTAGATGAAATAAATAACCTAAACATTTCGATATTAGAAATAAAAAAAATGAAAGCTAATTGTAAATAAAAAATGTACGAATTGGTTTAATCTTATTAGCCTTATGCACAGTTATTTTTGTCGACCGCAATAAAAAATTATATTTTTGAAATCTAGACTAATTGCTCTACAATATCTATGCATTGATACTTGGTTAAAATAAGGTAATTTTTAGTATTGTGCTTTTTAGTTTCAAAAACGCCTCAAAAAATGCTCTATTTTATTAAAACGATGATTATTTAGTCAAAAAAAAATTTTTTCGAAATTTTTTTTTAACTCGTTAATAAACTTTACAACGAAAGACCTTTTTTATGTTGAAATAACCGTAATATAACCACATCTATACTTCAAACGGCTATAAATAACGACCGGATTAACATGTGATCTTGAAATTTTATATTTTGTCTAAGCAATATACTAGAATTGAGTTTTCATAATTATTTTAACATTATGAGTACATTTTAAAATGAGACTTATAAGCGCCTAAAATTCGATTTCAGATCACTGCGCCGTGTCGGGCTGTATAATATTGCATAGGGTCGGATCTGGCCGGTCACCTCCAACAAAAACTACCGGTAGGCTATGCCATATGACAGTCCCCGGATGTCTCTACGACGCTCGGGCTCGACTGCCGCCCTCCAGCTACTCCCCGTTCGGACCCTGTTGTCTGGCATTGACGCTGTTCTGTCTCCACAGGTAGCTGATGATGAGCCCCGGCACGTGACCACTCAGATTCTTGAGCCCTTTGTGGAACCTGTCCCGACGTAGGTTGGACACGCGGACGAAATCGTTCGTTTTCGTCGCGCACGCTGTGACGGTGATTCACCCGTTCGACCCGCGGTTGGGGCCTCCGGCGTTCCAAGCACTCCTGGGCCGGTTGCTGTGGCAGTCGGGTTGGGGAAACCCCACGTGTTGTTCGGGTCCATCTGTCCCTCCGCCTCACTAACTCTGGTCCGGTTTCCGAACGCCGGGTGCTGTCGGAGACCCCTCTCTCGTAAACGGCCCATAACAGCGGGTTGGCCCGAATCTCCCACAGCTCCGCTCTCCTCGTCATTTCGACCATCCAGCCGGTTGGAACATCGTCCGTTGGTTCGCCTGTGAGGATGGTCACACCTCTCCTCATTTAACCGCATAACGCTCCGCAAAATGTTGGTCAACTCGGTTGCTGCCGCTCGTGATGGGCGGTTTGGACGCGATTGACGCTGATTGTTGTTGGCTTGCTGTTCCGTCATTCTGTAACCAATCAAAAGCGTTAGAATACCTCAATTGAGCTGCACGTTTAAGGGCCGAAACGTGAAGCTTCAACTGACTTTTACCTTTGGTTACATAGACCCCCTCACCTAATCGTTTACTAATTTGCACTGGACCTTGCCATTTTGTTGCAAACCTCGCATGAAATTTCTTTTCAGCGCTAGATAGGGGATGTGCGTGGTAATAAACCCAATCCCCTTCCGTAAAACGATCTAGGTGATTTTTTAGCCGGGTAGATATGGTCCTGCGATCACTTTTACCGAAGTTCAATCCGAGTTCATCAGAGGGTTGCTATCCCCTCCGGAAAAATTTATTTTTCTATCGGACCGTCCGGTGTTTTCAGATTTTCCCGGCTCCTTCGTGGAAAATTGAATTTTTTCCGGTAATTCGTCGGTAAAAGTTTCTGTTCTACTGGACAATTCCTCCTTTCATTGGATCTTCTCTAATTTGTCCGGTCCCATCTACTATAGCAGTCCGTTGCTACTAGTAGGCATGTTCTCCCGCGCGCAGTCCTGGGATATGGGCCCATAAGATCAATACTTATGACCTCCAATGGCTGGCGTGGCTTTCTCGGTGTCATCGATACCGAGAAAGCCACATACGCATGACACATGCGCAAACGTGACACCTCGCGACGTATTGTCTCACCGATTCTCTAATACCGGTCCAGTAGAAACGCTTACCGATGGTACGGTAGGTTTCTTTCCAACTTGGATGCCCGACTAGTTCATGGTCATGATACCTCCATAGTAGGTGATCAGCCATGTCCGACGGAACGACGATGATGTTTTCGCCGGATCCCTCCGGTCCTTTTTAGTAGAATGACGTTTTTCAGGTGGTATTTACCGAGAATGTACCGTGGAATTGTATTTTTACCCCGGAGTGTCCGAACATTTTCGGTCAAACTTTTGTCTTCGGTTTGCCATTGTTTAATGTTCGAAACACTTATATTTTCCGGGTGGTTTTCGTCAAATATTGCCCCTATGTGATCTTCTCCGGAAAAATCATCCTTTGTCGGTGGATCATGGAACTTTTCGTCCAAACTTCCCTCATTTACCGGTACTTGATCCACGGAGCACCATATTAGAAATGATGTCCTGTTTCTCGCGATTATATGGATATGCATTCAAGGCAGCTGGTGTATTTTTGTTTAACCAGATATCATATTCAATGATACGGATTCTTCCGACTTCCCCGGAGAAAACTTTAGGGTACTTCCGTATAATTGACTGCACTTCTTCAGGATACTTTCCTTCCGGTACAATTACTTCTTGAACAGTCCCTTTCTTCGATTTGTGTTTTCTCCAACACATCGTTGTACGTTTTTCAGTACCCATGTGAATGGTACACACGCCTGGTAATTCCATAATGGTAATCCTGTTTCACCAAAAAGTCATGTCCTAGGAAGATGTCCCCAATCAAGTGGTCGAGTACTGCGGCTTTGAACGTCACCTGAAGTTCATATACCCTTGCTGTGAATTCAGCGTACTCATGAACCTGCACGGTCCGGTTGTCAGCCATAGTGACCACATGTGGTTCTTCTACCAATTTCCCATATTTGCGTGCTACTCACGGTAAAACATAAGATCTCGTGGCTTGAGAGTTTAACGGCGCAACAACTATTCCCGTGGGGAACTCCAGTTCAATTGCCGGTAATGGCACATTGTAACTTTTTGGTGTCTCGGTTGATGTCGCTTTTTTACCGTTCTTACTTGGGTTAGAATGACGCATGGTTTCTACCGTGATCTTCTCCGGTTCCGAAAACATTACTGAATCCTGGTCGGATTCTGTTTGGTTCCCTTTGTCGATAGAAACATTTTCTCCGGAGAAAAGTTCAGCTGCCCGGAGACGTTATGGTATAACGAATCCGTGTCAGATTTTCTTCGTCGATTTTGAATTCCGCTGAAAGGAGTGAACTCCTCAGAGAGTTATACCGGGAAAGACTTCAGGACCGACAACAAATTACTTGTTAGAAGGTTTTGTTCCGGGTCTTCCGGGATTTTGTTCGGTAAATGGTCCTCTGAATGTGCTGTTAATGTTCCTTGGTCAAGACGCGTTGAGCTACATATTCCAGTATTTCCGAAACTTTTCCCTTTTCGGTTTTCTCCCGAAAATTATCCTTTCCTTCGGATTCAATTGCGGCAAATTGCATTTTGGTTTGTTCCTCCGATCCCTTTACGTGTTTTTGGGCAGAACTCCGGGCTTTGGGACTTTTTTTTCGGTGGAGTTTGGGATTATTCACTTTCTGTCTGGACGATTTTCCGTGGATCGACCGGAACTCTTCCCGTTTTCCGACTCCTTCCGGTTTTTGTCCGGGCAGTTCGCCCACCAGTGACCGTAACGATTGCAGTTTTTGCATCTAGGCGCTTTACCGTTTGAATTCGGCAGTGGTTCTTTATTAGGCCATCTAGGGCCGTACCCACCAGGCGAAAACCTCTTTTCTTCGGGTTGCCGTTGCCGTGAGAAGTCTTCACTATCCAGATCGTTAGCCAGCTCAAACAGATCGTCTATTGACTTCGGTCGCCTAACACGTGCTATTCCTATTCTGAGTCCTTTCCTCAGCGTAAAAGTGACTTTCCTGGACACTTTCTCCGTGGATTCTGGTTGATTCACGGTTTGCACCGGAGAATCGTAAATTTTTTCCGAAGAAATTGTCATTTTGACCGGAGTAAGTTGGTTCCAGCTGACTCAAACGGGAAACGATGGGTTTTCCCGGAACAGAACGATGTTTCCACCGGAGAAATCCTTATTTTCAGCAGGCTCATTCATTAGCCGTGAAAATCCACCGGAGAACATAAAGTTCGTCCGTGACTCGGGTGGGAGAGTGAGAGAGGGATTTTGACTTGTCCGGTCAAAATCGCTCTGGGTACCCGTACGACGGTTTTCTTCCGTCTGGAACCGTGGTTTTCTCGTCCTATCTGTCGGAATTTGCTGTACCGAGCCGGATTGTGGGACGGTTCTCTGGTTTGTAGTACCTGTGACCCCCTGTTCATCGTAGTTGGACAAGTTGATCTGCTTGATCAAGTTGTCCAACTTTGCTTCGAGCTGGGCAATGTGTTCGTGTTGCTGGGCGACTGTTGCTTCCAGTTCCTCGTTCCGCTTGACGTTGTCCTCGACGTACCCACATAATAGCATATATGTGTCATATGACAGTGACCAACTGTCACGGTCATTTTCGGAGCGCCTATCCTCTTCGTGTCATCCGGTTGCCCGGGCCTTCCGTTAGGGATATGTTCGTCCTGAGGGGGAGGATTACTCTGTGGGTCGGGGTGAAATCTTAGAATCGCCGCGTTTGTTCTCTCCTCCTGTAAAATATGGTCTTCCAGCCGAACCATAAGGTCAGCTTTGGAGCCCCCAGTTGCGAGTCCCCGTCGCGTAAGCTCCCCTTGCAATTCTCTTATTGTTAACTCAAGTATGGTCTTACCTGACATAATGAGTGGTGATATAATTAATAATAGAATGCAAGTAGGTCAATGGGAGATAGCGATGCACTGATCACGTGTACGGGAAGTGTGGGTTTGCCAAATTTATTTTTAGCTAAAACCACGTTTATGGGGTATACTTAATATTGCCTGGAATTACTTATTCACTTAACTTGGGCCCTTTAAAGATTAAGTCAATAGAAGCTTTAAGTTCCTTTATTTGAATGGAATAGGGAGTGCAAAAATAATGTTTGACTAAGTTTTCACTTACCTTAAATCCTCAAAAATCCTTTACCGACTGCGCCACTTGATGTATTCAAGGTAGTAAGTATAATAATAGTAAGTACTAACATAATAGCGTTTTTTATTAAACAACAAAACAATAATTCTAATTAAACAATTAAGTAAATTAAATACAGATATCTTTCGTTCCTTGATAAAGGTCGACGTGACAGTTGGAAAACGATTATTCAATTTATTATCAGTCTCAATAGTCCAGCTCCGAGCGACCGGTTCTCACCGCCCGTCGGCCACCGCGACCTGTCGGACGTAAAGAGGAAGCGCCGCGATCGCCATTCGGCGGTAACACCGGAAATGCGATGCGACACGGTCTCTTTAAGGAAATTAACACCGTTCCTAGACGAAGACCAGCTGCTAAGGGTGGGCGGTCGTTTAAACCATTCAAGTATACCCTATCAAGAAAAGAATCCTCTTTTACTGCCCAAAATGGCACGGTTAACGGAACTTCTAATAAACCACGTCCACAGAACAAACGGTGCAAAACTTATTACGGCAAAATTATTGGATAATCTCATCAAGAAGCATAATCAACCGAAATCTTCATCAATGTATTCCATGCTTTAGAGCAAAACCTCGTCCATCTCAACCCATTATGGGCAATCTTCCTTCCTTCCGTACCTCTCAAATCAAACCGTTCAGCAAAACAGGAGTGGATTTTGCCGGCCCTTTTAATATTAAGGCTTCAATGATTAGGAAAATAAAAGTGACAAAGGTATATATTTGTATCTCTATATGTATGACAATGACTGCAGTTCACGTCGAGCTCGTCTCAGACCTATTGACACAACTTTTTATTACTGCTTTAAGCCGGTGTGTTAGTCGAAGAGGTCGCTGTGCGGATATTTACAGTGATTGCGGAACGAACTTCGTGGGTACTCAGCGTTACTTAAAGGAAGTAGACGCTATACTGCACGAGTCAACCTTCACCAACTATGTCGTACAAAACCAGATTAATTGGCATTTTAATCCACCCGCTACTCCTCATATGGGAGGATTGTGGGAGGCCAACGTTAAGTCGGCCAAGATATTATTTCACCGAACCGTCCAAGACCGAGTTCTCACTTATGAGGAATTAAATACTATATTTAATATAGTATATTACATCAGATCGAAGCTACACTTAATTCGAGACCGTTAAGTGCTATGTCAGCAAATCCAAACGACTTCACACCTTTAACCGCAGGGCACTTCTTAACGTTAGAACCATTGGTCACAGTTCCGTCCCCTTTCTATAGCGACGATGATATCAACGTCAGCCAGGGGAAACGTTGGACATTGATAGTACAAATCATGCAACATTTTTGGGCCAGGTGGCAGAAAGAATATTTGCACACTTTACAGGAAAGAATAAAGTGGAATCGTTCGACGCCAAACCTAGAGATAGCTTTAGTCCTTCTTAAAGAACCAACTCCACCCCTCACCTGGATCACGGTCCGAGTGATTAATACCCAATATTAATACTAAAATCTGTGTTTTATATTTTTTGGCTATAAAAATACACAATGAAGGATAGACATAATAATACTCTACTTAGATGTATTATTATATGATGAAAATAATCATTATTGATAAGGCCGCACACCTGCTCTCAGAATTGGGGAAAATTCTAAAATAGCTTAAATGCAATGCACTTACTTTGGTTGTGTATGATGTTAGTGTGATAGGATTTTCATACTATCGTCAATCGAATACGAAATAATATGTTCATAACAAAATTGTGGCGTCAGTTGATAAATATTTCTTATGTAGTGATGAGCAAAACAAGAACAAGACCAAGACTGTCAAAGTCTTGGTCATAGTCTTGTTCTTGATAGCTCAGTCTTGGTCTTGGTCTTGCTTTGCTAACTCAGTCTTGGTCTTGGTTTTGGTCTTGCAAATCTAGTCTTGTTCTTGTTCTTGGTCTTGCTTATTTAGTCTTGTTCTTGTTCTTGGTCTTGCCCATAAAATCTTGTTCTTGTTGTGAGTCTTGTCACAATACTCTTGCAAAATCTTGCATTCATTTATATTTGTAAAAATTTTCTACTTAAAAGGTTTAAATAACGAAGTTATATACTTCAGTTTGTAAATTCAAATTTAATTTATATGCCATAGGATTTTTAAGTTAGAACTTAATATTAGCATAAACAATATGGATGATTTTTTTATGAATAGTTTGGGGTATTAAAAAAAAATAAACAAATAAATTAAATTATAAAAAAATAAGACGTTATTGAAACAAAGTATTTTTTCACTTTAAACTGATGGCGTAATATTGTCCGAATGGTAACGCAGCGGATGTGCGGTCGGGGAGGACGCGATTTCGATTCTCCTAGTCGGATAATTTTTTTTGCATTTTAATTAATTTTTTTCATTGAATAATGAACATGAATATATTTATTTTATGAGTTTACCAGTCGCCGGTTTTATGTATCGATTTTTAAAACCGGTTTTAAATAATAATCGCTTTCTGTTCATAGACACAGTTTTTAAAAATTATTGGTTTTGATTAACAAAACCGAAAAAAACTGTTATAACCAGTTTTTATAAAACCAGTTTCAGTCTCCGCTTTAGAAGTAAACAAAAATTTTATCTAATTTTATCATAATGTTTGAAGCACGGAATATTTATTTTTAATCTTCTTTAATTATTTAAAATTAATTAATTACAATTGAATGACAATAAATTTTGAAACATGATTGTAAAATTTTAAGTTAATCGGTAACATCAGCTCATAGGTAATATTTAATTTGAACAATACGCGTAATGAATAAAAATCAAAGTAAAATTTAATATTGTCGAATCTGTCATTAATAATCTTAACGATTTTAACCAACAACAATTTTTTTTTTTTTTTTGCAAGAGTGCAATACTCTTGCAGTTTTATTCTTGTTGTTGCAAGATTCTTGCATTTTGAGTCTTGGTCTTGGTCTTGTTCTTGCAAGTCTAGTCTTGTTCTTGTTCTTGGTCTTGCTAAAAAAGTCTTGGTCTTGTTCTTGTCAATTGAGTACAGTCTTGATGTTGGTCTTGCTGATATTATTACAGTCTTGGTCTTGTTCTTGGTTTCGTAGAAATGCAAGACCGAGCCAAGACCGCAAGAACAAGAGTAATTCTGCTCATCACTATTCTTATGTTATGTTTTAATTATGTAGTGTTGTTTTATGTTTATAATAATAATTTATACATCGTGAATCTAAAATGTTTTGTTATGTCGATAAGTAAAATAAGAGGTTCCAGTGATAATCAACCACTTGAATCAATTGAGCAATCGTCAAATTGTTTAAAGAGGCCATACATTAATTATTTTCAAAAACAAATGTTTGATAATATAAGTAAAAATTCTTTAATATTTAATAATATTTAAGTGTTTGTTATGTGCACCCAAAAGAAAATTATTATCAGTTTCTCATACATCAAATGCCAATCTTAGAACTCACATTAAGGTTATTATTATTTATTCTACTTCGTAAATTTGAATACTATTTTTAATATCTACTTATATTTTACAGCACGTTCATCTTAACAAATCAGATGAATTTAATGCCATTTTTAAAAATAGGCTTGATAAATCTAGAGCTACAGATACAAACCAGTTAAAAATTCAAAATGTTGGAAAAATGATTAAAAAATTAACTCAAACTGGATTTGACAATGCTAATTTGAAGTTAATTATTAATACAGTTTCATCTTTTTCATTAATTGAACATCCAGCTTTCATAGATTATTGCAAACTGACATCTCAAAAACTTCCAGTATCCCGTAGGACATTGATGATAGATGCGGAAAAGTTATTTGACAGCTTCATTAAAGAAATGAAAATAGAATTTAATAACATAAGTCACGTTTGCTTAACAACAGATTATAGGTCAGTTTTTCAGAGGTATGCATGTATCATTCATAACCATACCTATTTATTAATTTTATTTTAAATAAACAGTTTTTATAAAATAACTAAAACTAATTTATTTATTTAATTAATTAAATTTAGTTTTTTATTTTCAAATTTATAATAGAATAGTTATTTTTTGAGTATCATATTTTATACTTGTAAGGTGATATGTGAATACTACCAAATGAATACTTTTTAATTTTGAAAAAATATTTAAAAATTTATACTTTGATTTTTATTATTTCATGAAATTAATATATATTTATTTTTTAAAAAATTATTTATAAAAATAATGTACAAATTTAATTATTTTATTTTTAAAATTAGAATTTTCTATTGAAAGATCAGTAAAATGATTTTACATCAAAAATTGTGATTTTGCAGTAGGATTAAATTTAGATATTTTCTATGTTATATAAACTACCAACTGTAACCCACAATCAGATTACTTAATTTTTAGTTAACAACTCAGTGGTGATTTTGCTATAAATAAAATTTATTAAATTAAAGGTACTAATGCACTTTTCATTGTTAAAGAGCATATATAGGCGTGACTGCTCACTGGTTTGATCCTGTAAACCTTGAAAGGTCCAGCAAAGTTATTGCTTGTAGACGTAAGTTTGGTAGACATACTTTTCAAAATATAGCTAAACTTATTGATAACATTTTAAATGAGTTTGATTTGCAAAACAAGACCACACTTATTGTTACTGACAATGCTGCCAACTTTGTGAAAGCTTTTAGATAAGAGTAATGAATAAAAATTAAATACCTAATATTCATTTTATGTTGTGTGCTAGTTTTTACAATTACTAAAAATGCTATTATTCCACTAATTGTATGCATCAACATAGGCGTTAATTAATATAATTATCCTAACAAGAAATCATTTAATTTACAAATAATAGTCTTTTTTAATTTATATTCAAAATAAATAATTTTATAATATGATTATAATAATAAAATGTTACAAATTCAGTGATAGTAATCTCAATAATTTTAACATAACTATTACCAATCAATAATTTTTTATTGAAATTGTGTATCAAGAGAGAGTAGTAACCTAAAATCTCTATTCACACTATTTTATGTTTTGTTTAAATAGTGTAAAAAAATATATTGTTGAAATTTGAAACCATACTAATGTTTTTAATTTTCTTTAGAAATTTTTGTGGAAATGAAAAACCAACTGATGATTTAAATATAAATGAGGAAGAAGCTATTACAAATATAGAAATTTCTGATGTATTAGATGATGATTTGACCATAAATAATTTTGAACATTTGGTTCTACCTCCACACCAACTATTAGGCCAGTCAACGAAGGAGTAATTTTGACTAATGGCGGAAAAAATTCCCAACCAAATTTTTTTTTTTTAAAAGTTGAATTAAGATATGTATAATGATATACTAAAAGTCCTCATCGATTGAACTTGAGCTTTTTTTTTACAGCCTCGCAAAAGTTAAAAAATATGAGCTTTTTTAATTTTCTCAAAAAAATTTGACTTACAAAAAAAAATTTCGTACAAAAGTTGTTTAAAAAATAATTTTAAACAAAAAAGATAACTCATATTTTTTCATTTAAACAAATATTTTTCAAGTTACATTACATTTAATATGAGTACTAAAATTTATTTTCCAATTTTTTTCATTTTATTGTTACTTTTTATCATGTTATACTTACATTAGACACAATGTTATAAATGCATAAGTGTGTATGTGTGAGTTTATTTATTTATAGTATCATTAAAGTGTAGTGTATATTAAGATACAACCGATAGAGTAAGTAATTGATTTGACGCTATATTGTTTAAACCCAACTAAACGCTAAATTGTACATTCCCAAACAATAATTATATTATGTCAATTGCCACCGGAATTTCTGCTAATAATAAAGATAATTGTCATAAAACGGTCTTTAGTCTGGTGCTGGAGGTGATAAAAATTGTGGCTGCCATAAAACAGGGCTTAAATGTTCTATTATATATGAACATTGCAAAGGTCAATGGTGTACAAATTCAATAGAAATAAAGATTGAAGATTAAGAAAATTGTACTTTTGTTGAAGATATATTCTATCAAAATTTAGAATGGGAAAATGAATAAGAAAATGGAAAAAGTGGAGAAATCCTCCATCGATTACATTCTATGCACTAGTAATGCATATAACTTGTATTTAGGATATAAATAAGGAAATAGGAGATCATGTAGCTTTTGTAATAATCCATTAAAATTTTAAAATTAAACACTATCTACAGATTCGCATCAAGGCGTTGTTTTTTGATAATGATTTTAATCATCTATGCTGCACCCAATTATACACACTGTGGCAATTGACATAATATAATTATTGTTTGGGAATGTACAATTTAGCGTTTAGTTGGGTTTAAACAATATAGCGTCAAATCAATTACTTACTCTATCGGTTGTATCTTAATATACACTACACTTTAATGATACTATAAATAAATAAACTCACACATACACACTTATGCATTTATAACATTGTGTCTAATGTAAGTATAACATGATAAAAAGTAACAATAAAATGAAAAAAATTGGAAAATAAATTTTAGTACTCATATTAAATGTAATGTAACTTGAAAAATATTTGTTTAAATGAAAAAATATGAGTTATCTTTTTTGTTTAAAATTATTTTTTAAACAACTTTTGTACGAAATTTTTTTTTGTAAGTCAAATTTTTTTGAGAAAATTAAAAAAGCTCATATTTTTTAACTTTTGCGAGGCTGTAAAAAAAAAGCTCAAGTTCAATCGATGAGGACTTTTAGTATATCATTATACATATCTTAATTCAACTTTTAAAAAAAAAAAATTTGGTTGGGAATTTTTTCCGCCATTAGTCAAAATTACTCCTTCGTTGACTGGCCTATATGTGCTGCTCACACCCTCAATCTTATTGCAACAGTAGATTGTTTAGAAGCACTTAATGATGGAAACTATAAAAGACTTAGTAGACGTGTTTTTTCTTTGTGTTATGCGTTGTTTAATAAACAAAATCAGTCCAAACAATGTGCAGACCAAATAAAAGAGACTCTTGGTCTTTATCTTATTGTACCAAATGCAACTAGGTAAAATAAACAGGATATTAAAATTGATTTTATTTTATAATAAATACATTTATAAGTTAAAAAAAAAATGTATACTTATATTTTAATTTTTAGGTGGAACTCTTTTTATGATGCTATGAATGTTATAGCTAATAATCTTAATAAACTTAATGAAATATGTGTCAAACTACAATTACCTCTTTTTTCAAATGTACAAGACTGATTTTTTAATTGAATACTGTAAGGTAATATTATGGTTTCTATTATATATATATATATAAATAGTTAATTCATAATTTAAAGAGTTTATCATAATTATTTAAATTGAAAACTATATTAGTATATGCATATATAGGTTATGAAACCAATTGCACGAGGTTTAGATATTTTGCAAGGGGAAAACAAAATTTGTATTGGTTATTTATTATCTACCATTAGTGCAATAAATAAATGCTATGAAGAATTAACAAATCTTAAATTTTGTTAACCTCTTGTTCAAAGCTTAAAAAAGGGACTTGACAAAAGGTAAATAAATTGTAATTTAAAAAAAAAAACCAGTGTGTGTTATGAGTATGTGCAGATAATGTGAAACTTCTTCCAGAGTCATTCAAATGATAGAATATTAGTTTTATATTGGAATAAATTAAAAATTTATTAAAAGGACAATAAAATAACTAATTATTACCCTAACAATGATGCACAAATGTTGGTGGACAACTATTTATAAAATAAATCTTTAAAAACAAACATCTATTGATTTGCCTTTGTGTTATAATACATTGACCTCTCATTACAACTCTTATCTAGACAGTAAACTATGATAACTATTGTCAAATAAAAATTGTCATACTGTCACATATGGACAATATAATCAACATTATCTATTAAGCAATAAACTAAATTAATTTAAAACTTTCATGTAAATATTAAAATACACATAAATATTAACATAAATTGTCACTAATATGTCAATATTATAATGAAATAATTAATCATTGTCCAGAATAGTATGTTAAATTTTAAGATAACATGTAATAAATAATTTAATAAAGAGATATCAATAGCGTTTCTGACACTTCTTACACATGAATATAGTTATAAAAATTAACAAAACAGCAATATAAAAGGGGACAAAAAAGGCCTAAAAATGGGCAGTATACTCTCGGCATGCTCTCAGTGTCTCGTCAGTATACTCCCATGGCTCATTTTATATTGATCCAGGCGTGCTCCCAGTATTGACGCAGCTCATTAATCTCAATCGTTTAGTTCATGTGTAAGAAGTAAACAGATACGTTAAGAATTATTCAAAATAAACAGACGACTTAATTCATTCTCTAGATATCCTTTGGAAATATCAAGGTAAATGCTAATTAATTAAATTAATAAGGTTTAAAAATATTAATTCTTTAAGTACATGGTTAACATAGGGACAAAGAAATATTGAGTGATCACTAAAAAAATCACTCTGTCTTTATATTACCTTTTCACTATTCTCATAAACCCTCGAACTCATACCCGAGAAACTTTATTAAAACAAATAGTAACTTTCTCTTTCCCGATAAATTAGAGTAATTTTCTTTTTGAGTTACTATATTTGCCATTAAAAAAAGATTACATTAGATTTAGTACAGCAATTCTATCAGCTCCTATAGTAAGGCTATTTAGTGCAGGAGGGCAATTAACGGAAAATAGAAGAGGAAAAATGGCTGATAAAAATTTTGAGATGACCTTGTTACTTAAATATATCAAATATTTTAACAATAAAAAATAAACATATTAATTTGAAATAAATATTGTAATATATCTTTAGTTTTACAACCTACAAATAACTAAAACTTCCATAAAAAATCGGATTACTTAGTAAAAATAAGGTAATTTTCTAACAAAAATTATAAATAAATAAAAATAACCAAATTTGTTTCCTGAATTACACATTAGATTATTTTAAAAACTTATTACAATTACTTTTATTAAAGGTGCTAAAATAAAACGTATTTAAATAGAATTTTCCCCTATCCTAAATAAAATATTTATATAACAATATTCATAATTTTCTAAATAATGATTAAAAATATATACAAGATAATTTTTTTAACACTAGCCACTCAATTTTTCTAAAATAGTATATATTTTTTTTTGGCTTTTGTTAGTTATATATGTATTTCTTACTGTAACTTTCTAAACTAGTTTATTTTAAATATATATTTAAAAAATTTTTTTTAACTTAGCTAGTTAAATTAAAAATTTGGTAACTTTTAACTGTTAATTTATTGACATTGTTCATACTTAACTTAACTCGAATTAAATATTTTCATTAACTTGCCTATCTTTGCCAAAAGGTACAGTTGAACGTGTACAAATGCACACAATAATGTCACCGAAAATTTATTTACAAACCAAAGGAGCAGCAGCACATTTATTAGCAACGTCACACAATAATGAAATATAAATGTCTTTATATATATATACATATAGTTCGCTCTACCAATTTAAATAATGCCAAAAATGAATACACTTATAACACAGCACAATTGTACAATTATAATCAGTAAAACTAGTACGTAAAATTAACAGTATAAGGAGTTAGTAAGGACGAGGTAACTTACGTCGAAACGTTGTAAGAACAAACCAAAGGGAAGGAAAACCACACAAAACGAAACAGAACGCAATATCCGTAATCCATATTCGGCGGCGGCATTATCTCGGTGTCAAGGGCAGGGAGATACCCGATGACAACCGATTGTTATATTAATAGCTGGACGGCTGATATCTAGAGACACGAGTGAGCGCCAGTCTAGAGCGACGCACGGTGCCGTGTCACAACTTAATTACTAATATTTAACTTATAATAAAATTTTTTTAAATTATAAAATTCTTAGTATTTTCATTTTACAATACAACATTTTCCTCTGTGTACATTTGAAAATTAATGATCTTCGAGAAAAAATTGATTTCTAAAAATTAATAACATTATTTATCATATAAATTAGGTCAACAATTACAAAAAAATTATGTACTCAATACTTATGATTAAATGCAAATTTATTATGATCCTGTCAAGCTTTGGATTGAGATGACATGCAGTTTCAGTTGTATAATATTTCATGCCTATGTATAGAAATAATAATTAATAAATTTATAATAAAATATATTTTACTCGAATATTTCTTTAATTATTTTATTTTCTTTGAGCTGAAAACCAAACTTCTTTCGAAATTTCCAAAACTATTATATACGATTTTCACTACAACTTCATGACGAAAATGTTTGGGGATAAGTGTAAGTTATTATATACGGATACTCTTTATTTTACGAATTACAAACGGTAGATGTTTCTGACG
This sequence comes from Daktulosphaira vitifoliae, assembly GCF_025091365.1. Lineage (NCBI taxonomy): Eukaryota > Metazoa > Arthropoda > Insecta > Hemiptera > Phylloxeridae > Daktulosphaira > Daktulosphaira vitifoliae. The sequence continues at coordinate 3,034,595 of NW_026099574.1, forward strand.
GTAGATGATGTAAAAACAATATTAAACAATTCGACACGTCAAACTATAACCCTAACAACGATTTATTTTTCGTTGGCCGCTATATTTTTCTAAAATAATAATAATAATTAAATAATAAACAATAATAATTTTGATTTTTTTTGCAATTTTAAGTAGTATTTGTTTTTCAATATTTAAGTGCATAATCATTTTTTATGTACATTCCTTTGTTTCTTATAAAGTTACAAATTTATTATGACAATAAACATATATAAATAGTTTATATAATAGAAAATGTCTGATCAAAAACTAATTTTAAACTATTTGTTCAGGAATTATAAAGATTTTTATACATGCTTTGGAGAAGTAATGCTGCAGATTGATGTGTATTAAAAAAAATAACATAACCCGCACCTTACTTCCAGCCTCCATTTAAAAATTTTAATATATTTCTAATACTGGTTTAAAAGTTACCAACCAGCCATTTTTTTGGTTGGATTTATTACATACATTATTTATATAATAGAAAATAGACGAGGAAAAAGAAGAAAAATTATTTAAATATATATAATGTCAGAAAATATAAAGTTGGTATCTTTATGAGGCAAAGGGATTAAAAAACCTGATAATAATCACATATTCTTGTGTAATCATAACAAAGAATACTTTTTTTTAGTTTAACAAAATTTCATTTTCATTATTTTTATTTTTATTAAATGTTAAAAAATTAATGTTCTTTGAAATATATTAAAATATAATCTGTAATGTCATTGTTTGTGTTATTTTTATTTTAATAATGTTATATTAAAAAAAAAAAAA
>NW_026099574.1:3035455-3184540 GCF_025091365.1 Daktulosphaira vitifoliae
TTCAGCTGTGCAAATATGACACCTTACCACTGTCGTGTATCACTGTATGGTTTTAATTTTTAAATAATTACCATTCATAAAAACTTATTATACTAAATAATTATTACCCATTTGTTTGAGTTAAATTTAAAGATAATCATTAAAAAAAAATTAAAAACTAAATCAAACATTTATATTATTTACAAAATACAATTGTAACATGTTTTATAACTACCCATAAAAATATTAGGTAAAAACACAGCCTACCACCAATTAAGTAAGTTAAGTCTAAATATATACAAATAATTACAAAAAAAAAAAAAATTGTTTTGGATAGTATTTGTTCTATACAATAATTTAAAAAAAACTTTTCCAATTGTTTTTTTATAAAACATTAAGGTGACAGGTAACCTATGCAAGTAATATATATATATATAATATTATGCTACAATATGCTTTACATAGGAATAATTTCTTTTTTTTAATACAATAATATTTATACTGTTAACGTATATCCCAAATGACATTATTTTTTGTATAAAACTTATAATTTTCATACACATTACATATACAAATACAAAATAATAATACTAAAAAAAATTAAGATCGAGTTCATTCGGAGTCACCACAAGAATCACTTAGAGATAGTCCCGATAACCGTCGAAAAGTTGTTTCGTTTTGTTTTGCTTGTTCAGTGCCAGAGTCTGTACTCAATGAGGTAGTGGACATTTCTTCTAGGAAGTCAAAATTAGCAATGGCCTCACGTTCTTTATCGCCAAATCGGACGAAAAAATCACTACGGCCAACAATGGATTGTCTGAGGCCCATTGTAGGTATCTTAAGTACTCCATAACCATCTCGAACAGCTGAAGCTAAAAAAAAATTAGTTAATAAAAAAAAAATTAGTTAAAATACAAAATTACCTTTTTTTTGTCTCCGCACTCGATGTAATCTGTGGAGTCGGTTGTAAGATTCGTCATGGTTATAAGTAAAATTCATTGAAGAACAGTAATTTTCATTATTGATCATCTGATCATTATCTGAACTGCTATCGACGACTTCACTATGGTTACTAACGGAAGTGGAACTGTTATTTAAAGAAGTACTCGAATTACTACTTGAAGAACTTCGACTCGAAGTTAACATTAGGTCAAGAAGGTTTGCTCTTTCCTAAATATAAAAATTGAATAGTAAATTTATAATTTGATTATAAAAATAATATAAGTTAAATATGTATGTGCTTAATTATCAAATGTTAGTAATACTGACCATAATGTTTACTTAACTAAATATTAGACTACTATCAATCTTGGTTAAATGTAGTTAAATATCATACTAGTTAAATATAATTATCTACATTACAATTTATACATTTTTTTTATTGGTATTTATTTCTAATAATAAAGTACTGTTATAGATAAAATTAAAGAAAAACAAATAAAAGCTATCGTAAGTATTTTAATGATACAATTACACTTAAATAAATGAAAAAATTCGAAAACTTTTATTTATCAGTAAAAAATTAACAGTTGAATAAAAGAAGTCTCCATTTATGAATTAAAAAGCAGGGGTTTATTTTTCTATATTTTATTACATATAATGTTAAAAAATATATAAAATTGATTTAAGAACAAACCTGTATTTTGATATTAATATCAATACATTTTATTTGATTTTAGAGTAGTGTAGTTATATTTTTAATAAGATAATTTATACGTTATTACCTTAGAGCGTATTACAAATTGATTTTTAATGTCGATTTAGATTACATTCCAGTTAATTTAACAATGCGTAATGGTAAATGACTAATTAAAATTCTCATATTTATTATTAGCTTCGATGCGAAGCTGAGAAGGTATTAATTTTAGTATAATTTGTGTATTTTTTTATTGATTTATTTAATTTAATTTTTTTATGTCTGCTACCACTTTTTTCAGCTATTACCGAACCGATTTCTTTCAATGATACATCAAAATATTACAAATCGTATCTAGTCAAAGACATTACCTCGAAAATTGAAAATTTTCCTTCGTTTCCGTAAATGGGGGAAATCTTCTAAAACATGGCAAATTTAAAAGTTGCTAATTTTCGAAATTTTTTCAATTTTTTTTACTTAAAACTGTCATAACTTTTTGAAAAATAGATGAATACAAACAATTTTTTTTTTAGATACATTAGGTATTTACCTATCATTTGGTAAATATTTTTTTTTAATCTGAGCCTTTACCTGCCCACAAGTGAAAATTCAAAATGACAACTTTTTCACAAAAAATTAACTTTTGAAAGTGTTACGGAAATACACACTTTTATATATCTTAAATTAAAACTAATTATAATTTACTTTATTATGAGAAAAAAAAAATTTGGACTTTATTTTGTCTTCACGATAAAAATGGTCCCGTATGCTATTTTTGTGTCAAAATTTTCGATTTCATATTTAAAATTTTAACTTAATATTTCTATAACTTTTTGAAAAAGTTATGGTTTAATACAATTTTTTTATTATATATACAATTTATAAATCTCTGTCGTTTGACATACTTTTTTTTTAAATCGGGCCATTTCCCTTTATACAGGGTTGGTTCAAAACTTAAAAATGCGTATAGAGAGTACAATTTTTTCAACTTAATTTTCGAAAATGTTCCAGAAGTACTGACACTTTTATACATATATTAGATTAAAGCTTATTTTAGCTATGATTAAAAAATCTTTAACCATTTATAAATTAAAAATAAAAAAAAATAAAAAATATAAAGAATTTTTTTTTGAAAGTATTAATATTTTAGAAGACTACTCTAATTTAAAATTAAATTTAATTGGTGTTTATAAGATTTGCCCGATTAATAGCCAATAATTGTAAGATTTGTAACTCTAATATAAGCACTACAGTTGTGGTCAAAATTATAAGACACCCTCAAATTTCAACTAATTTATTTAGAAACGTAATATAGATATTTAAAAATCTAAAAATAAAGTATAACTTTATATTTTTTTTTAGAAATTTTCAATATTGGTAATTATGGAAAACCTTTTGTTTTTAATAATTAATTTAAAAAATCCATTTTAATGTGATTATTGTTTAACTTATTTATTTTATTAAATAAAAAGGGAACATAAGCTGTTCATCTAGCATTCTTTTCGTTAATAAAATGTGAAAAATATTCAAATACAAGAAAAAGAATTTATAAGTATTAAACACTAAAACCTTATCGAAGAATAACTATTCTATGCAATAGTATCCATTTGCCCGTTCCCTAGACCTCAACATAATAGAAAATGCTTGGGATCAAATTGAGAGAATGATCAAAGATAAACATGTGCGGAATCTGGACGATTAAAAAAATAAATAGCTCTTGCTTGGCAAAATTTAAATCAAATTTACTGTGGGAAACTTGCAGAATCTATGGTAAGAAGAGTTCAAGCTTCTATAAAGCTAAAGGAGGGGCAACGAAATACATACTAAATAATTAAACTTATAAACTGTTAAATAAATGAATGTTAAAATAAAAATTATGTTATTTTATTTGTATAGTTAAAAAAATGACGTTTTGTTTCCAAATATTATCAATGTTGTACATTTCTAAAAATATATAATGTTTTATTTTATTTTTTAAGTTTCTAAATATCTATATTACTTTCCTTAATAAATTAGTTGAAATAACATAAAATATGCTTTTTCGTGTGATTTTTATCTAGCATATTGAAAAAATGAATTTATTTGACAGTAAATTACCAAAAATAACTATTTTTACGGATCTCAAAAATTCTTATTCTTTGCCTGTGGTTTAAATTATTTTGACTAGATCGACTTGAACATTTTTTTCATCAAACTTTATTATCCAAATAACACGTAGAAAAAAAAATTATGCAGTTAGATGTTGGTAAAATTTTTTTAGAAAGCTTCTAAAATTATTTATTGACTGAAATTTGCAAAAATAACATTTTTAATGAAAATGTAAGTAAAATTTAAGTAACAAATGGAATCAATGCAAAATAAGCGATTTTCTTATAAGTTTATGAACACATTACATAAAGAAAAAAGTTTCATGCATTTACATGATTTATGTACAAGCCCAAAAACTAAATGCATGAAATAAGATATCTGGGGGTGTCTTATAATTTTGACCACTACTGTATAATTACTATAATAAAATCAAAGAATTTATATTGTATATCTTATATTATTTCATTAATATTGATATTATGTACTAATTTAGGTATTTTTATACAATAAATTTTGAGATATAAGCTAAAACTACAAATTTTTTTATTAATAATTTATACCTTATTTATTATTACAACTTGGTGAAAATCAATAATTTTTATTTATTCGTATTTAATTAAAAAAGTATTTTTCAGAAAATAGTAATAATTCATAATTAAAAAAAAATGTAGTGGTCAACGTCAAATCAAACGCTTTGTATATAAAAAAAATAGACAAACGTACTTTTGGATCAGCAAAGTCAATATCTCTTTCAAGATGAACCCATCCAGTAGGACAGCAGCAGGTTTCGTCTAGCTTTGTTTGTAAAGTTATCATATGCTGTTCAGCTGATATCGGAGAAATAGCCATACGATCTATTGGAGACATTGATAAACCGTTGTCTCCAACTACTGTCATTCGGTTAAGTTGTTCAATAAAGTCTTTTGAAGATGATGGCCATAAAACTGTTTCAGCTGTGCAGACACTACTAAAATCAACACAACCGCCTTCTCCAGACGATGCTTGTGGCGATGTTGACTTACCAGTAGAATCTTCATCTTCTTCGGGTACAGTACGTAGTAAATTCACCATTGAAGAAGATGATGACGTGATTGATGATGAACATCTTGTGTTCTGTGTTCGAATGGGTGAATATTCTGTGTCTTCTGGTAAACATTCAATTTCGACATCACTGCCACACAAACCGCTATCCTTCGAATTGAGCAAATTATCACTACTACTATTGCTATCACATACAGGTAGTGACTTAACAGCTGAAAACGAAGGAGTAATTGAAATTATAGTATTGTTCGTTTTTTCAACGGTTTTTTGCTGATCGTCTTTTGGGTCAGTTACAATGTCCTCTGCTTGTCGTGAAATACAATATTGTTGTTGTTCGGCTATAAAGTCTAGAACACTCTGAAGAGCAAGTTCACGTTCCTGTATAGCCATATCAGCAGGTCGTTGATATTCACAACAGCCAGTCATGCTCCGTGATGAAGTTGATGCCAAACTTTTGGAACTTTCAAATTTGACTAATCGATAAAAGTCTCTTGTAAAATCGGTACCAATAATAGAGCTTGGAGGCGGTAAAAAATCGACGCTATCACTACAGCTCACGGAAGACCGTTTTGAAGGTGGTGTCTCTGGAGTTACATATTCATCGGCACTTGACCAAGAATCCCCTGGTGAACCAGTATTACGGTTGTAGTGATTCCATGATGTGGCGTCTTTAGCTGATGAACATTTGTTTGTATCTACCCACTGATCCAAATGACAAGTGATATCTGAGGTATCATTTTCTTCAATGCAGGGCAAAGAGAGTGGTTTTATATCATTAATCGTCTTTCGCCAAGAGCTATTAATAATATTTACATTATTTAGACTACCTTCCCCTGAAGTCATAGCCGCTGCATCTTCCATGCTCCAATCTTCTAGTTCAGATGCATCATATTCCATTCGCTGCTGAATGGCTGTACGGGTCTCATCGAGTCGGAGCCAATGTTGTACATAATCCATATCCCAAAGCTCACCTCCACTATACCAAGATGTACGGTCATCATCCTCAGCTATAGTGATAGCTGTCCCTGTTTGGGCACTAGCAGATAATTTTAAAATTAAATGTGAATCAGAATAGCTTCGCATTATATGTTTTACAGGTACTGAAGGCATATGTCGAAATGGAGGGTAACTGTGTCTTGGATTAATGAAATTAAATGATAAACTAAGAGGTAAAAATATCACATCAGTATCTTCGCTATTCAACATCCTATAAAACAAACAAATAACTTAAGCTCAATTATTTTACTTATCAAATTCTGTATATTAAATAAGAAGCTGAGGAGGTATAAATTTTACTATGATGTATTTATTTATTTTTATCATTATTATTTTTTGTGTTTATCACTGTATTTTCTCAGTTCTCACTGGATCGATCATTTCAATGATACATCAAAAAATCACAAATATTATTCAGTTGAAGGCATTACTTTCAAAAATTGAAAATATTTCCCCGTAAATATGGTAAATCCCAAGTTCAATTTTTTTTTTTCAATAATTTTATATTTATATTTTAGGTCAAATGTCGAAGTCTTAAAGGAAAGCGAAAATACACTTATACATTTTACAGGGTAAATTTTAGCAGCTTTAATTATCAATTCAATAAGTATAGTAAAAGAATGGAAGCTGTCTTACTAAAAAAAAAAATTCTAGCTACCAATGGCTTATTATAAATTACAATTTCTAATTCATAACTAAAAAATGATAATTAACTGAAGAAGGTCAAAATAATTCAATTAATTAAGTTTTAATTAAATAAACTTTTTTCTTTTTTTTTTTGATAAATACATACTTAACATTTAGAGACGCGTTTGCCATAGAGGTAACGGAAATATAAAATTATTTCATTAACTTTTTTTATAACTAATTCCTTCTAAAAGTTAAATACTGTGTACAGATTTAATAAAAAAAAAAAATTTACTTAATCTAATTTATTATCATTCAGTTTATTTTGGAATACATTAGTAATTGACTATAGTTAATTTCATTCAAGTTATTAAAATATTAATTATGAAAAAATTACTTAAATAACTATTTTAAACATTTTTCTACCTAGAACAAGGCGATGACTCAGCTAAAACATTTGATTCATTTTCGTTCGTTTCTTTTACATCCTCCAAATCTTTTATGGGTGCTTCAGTATTACCTTGTACGTCACTAGACATAGTTGAATACCCTTCATCACGATTACCACTCTCAGGTGTCTCATCTCCAAGTACATGATCAAATTTTAAAGATCCATCGACTATAATTATATGTATAACTCAATATATTTGTTTATCTAAAACACAAGTTAAAAATCTATATTATAACTACCTTTATGAGGACAACATATTTCTAAATTTAGTGACTGTGGTCTTTTATAGTAAAATGTTGATTTGCTAACATCACTATTAGCGAGTCTCCTCAACCCTTTGGTAAGATCACAGCTTAATGGTCTTTCAATAGTCATTTTCTAAAAACGACAATTATATTACAATTACTGCATATTTGAAACGGAAAACAATTAACTTACAGTAGTTGGCGATCGGTGAATATCAAAAACCACAGATCGAGTTTCAGCTACAGGCATTATTGGTGAATTATAATTGATTTTTTGTCCTAAACGCTGTACTATTAAAGTTGAAAGAGCACAGTTACCAGTCTCTAATTCTTTGACTCGATGTTGCAATGTCGAGATTTCTTCTCTTAGACCCTAAATAAATAATTATTTTTATTGAACATTGTTTTTATTATTATACAGATTTTTAGTCAACATGGGTCAATTGCAAACATTTTATAACATTGAGTTATCTAATGATGGTCATCATATTAATTTTGTATTATTAACCTACTTTTTGAGACAAGACTGCTTTGACAACTTGTTTGGCTACGTCGTCTAAACACTTTTCATATTGTTTACGTTGTTGTTCACCTTCCCTTTCTATGCGACTCTTTTCGTGTTCTAATATTCGTAGTCGTTCAACCAGAGCTTTTTGTACTTGACTAATACCCTGTTTAAACAAGTAAAGAAAGGTTAAATTGTCGTCAATGCATTTCTATAAACCATATGGTGAGTAAACTTACCGTTGCTTCGAGAGTGTTAATTTGTTTTTTCAAAGTTTCGTTTTCTATTTTTAGTTTAGTGATAGTGTTTTGCAATTGCAATATTTGGTTCTAAAAAGTGAAAATTATTTTTAGACATAATCTATGATATAACCATAGAAGTATGGTTGTCTTAAGGGACGTAGCAAAAACAACGTCAATTTGTTATTTGCTAAAAAAAAAACTAGACTTGTATTTTATAACATCTATAATATATACATGTGGAAAAAGTGCAATAAAATGTGGTAGTCATAGAAGATTTATAGACCACTGCTGATGGTATTTGGATGATTCGCGAGACCCCGTGAGACTAAAATGTAGTAGGTGGTTGATTTCAAAAAAATCATTAATCTTAGAAACCCCCGTGTCCTCTTTCTGCTTTTTCTCTTTTTCTGACTATATCTATACCTCAAAACTGAATAAATAAATAAATTAAAATTAATAGATCATATTCTTATCATTCAGATCAATAATTTTCTAATGTCTATAGCACAATTATAAGAAATATTTAAAATACTTCAAGACATTTGTGTATACATAATTGTCTATGGACTTTTGAATCAAACTAAGTTATTTAAACATTTGAAAACACGTAAAAAATTATAATAAATATTTTAATGCATTATTCAACTTATAAATTAATTTGATAAATATTCAAAACATAAAATGATATAAAAATATACTTATTTATTATATACAAAAAAATAACTATAAAAATATGATTAATTAAAATTAGGTAATTAAATAAATAAAATAATTTTAGCTTCGATGCGAAGCTGAGAAGGTATTAATTTTACTAAGATGTGTTTTTTTTTTGTCTGTTACCACTTTTTCTCAGCTCTCACCGAACCGATTTCTTTCAATGATACGTCAAAAGATCACAAATCGTATCTTATCGAAGACATTACTCTCAAAAATTAAAAAAATTTCCCTCGTTCCCCGTAAATGGAGGAAACCTCCAAAAAAATTACAAATTTAAAATTCGCTAATTTTCGAAATTTCTTCAATTTTTTTTACTTAAAGCTGCCATAACTTTTTCAAAAATGAACAAATCAATATAATTTTTTTTTTATAGATTCTTGATGTCTTTATCTATCATTTGGTATATTTTTTTTATAAATTTAACCCTTTAACAGTCCACAGGGGAGGATTCAAAATGACAACTTTATCACAAAAAATTAACTTATTCAACTTAACTTTTGAAAGTGTTCCAGAAATACTGACACTTTTATATATATCTTAAATTAAAGCTAATTTAATATACTTAATTAAGAAAAAAAAAAATTTGGACTTTATTTTGTCTTCACGGTGAAAATGGCTACCGTATGCTATTTTGTGTTAAAATTCTCGATTTTATATTTTACATTTTTAACTTTAAAATGTTATAACTTTTTGAAAAATATATGGATCAATACAATTTTTTTATGAAAAATAATATTTATATACTTCTTTAATTCGACATACATTTTTTTTAAATCGGATCATTTTCCTTAATACAAGGGGGGTTCAAAACATAAAAATGCATATAGAAAGTAGAACTTTTTCAACTTGACTTTTGAAAATGTTCCGGAAAGTCTGACACTTTTATATATATCTTAAATTAAAGATAATGTAATATACTTTATTATGAAAAAAAAAAATTTGACCTCTGGACTTGTCTTCGTGGTGAAAATGGCTACCGAAAGCTATTTTCGTATGAAAATTCTGGATTTTATTTTTTACATTTTTAACTTTATAATGCTATAACTTATTGAAAATTGTATGGATGAACACAATTTTTTTATGAGAAATAATATTTTTTAATTATCCCTTTTTCATTCAGGATATTAATAAGAAAATAGCAGATCATGTAGCTTTTGGTTTTGGAATAATCCACCAATTTTTTTAAATTAAACACTATCTAAAGATTTGCATCGAAGCATTTTTTTTGATAGTGATTTTAATCACTGTCAGATATCATTTTACTTGATCCAATCGTGAATCATCAAATTTAATTAAAATATTTTATATTAATATTTATAATATATTTTTGTATTTTAATGTTGTAATATTTAATAGTAAATGACATGACATATTTTATCAAAAAATTATATCCACATTTCGATATAAACACAAATTTACGATTAAAAAAATTAAAACAATATTTTTTTGATCAAATATTAAATTTGTAATATAAAAATTAACATTATATCAACAATATATTTATCAATGTAATAATCAACAATAAATACATAGTTGCTAAATCTATAAGAGATACAAATTATTAAGTAGTAAAAAATCCATAAAATTTGTTTTATAAAACATATTATTAAATATTTGAAAATTACCTTATTACTAAGTTACTGCAACAAACCCAAAGTTTTAAAAAACCTAATATTTATTTTGAGTTTCGATTAGTTTTTAGCGAAAGTCATGTTCATAGAAAAAATAAGATAACTCGAATAATACAAATAAACTGTATTTAATGCAAATATGCTATACTTCTATTATTTTCTTACTATGATAGACCAAATTTTATACCATAAAATAGTCATGGTAATATTCAAAATTTTGCGAAATTTAAAATGCTGTAAACATTTAACTATAAAACATCAAAATAAATTGGCTGCCAATTTTTTTTTTTTCAAAAATTGCTGTTCTTAATATTTTTAAACATATTTCATAAAATTTTTAATTAATTTTTTAATAAAAAAATATTATTAATTATAATATTTTAATAGTTCTAACGAGTGTTTTTAAATGATGTTTTAAACAAAAGTAACGAAAAATATTCATTAGATCAAAAGTTATAAAATATGTAAAAATCTCATATGGCACTTTATATAGAATGTTCAGTAAGTCAATGGATTTCTATTGTTCTCATTATTTGTAATAACTGGATTGTTTCTTTATTTACTGAACACTGTCTATGTGTGAACACTCGTATATCTCATCTATGTCGTGTCATATGTACTGCGACCCCACTGTGCTGGGTTTCTTTTAGTTTGGGTACTATTAAAATCTTGTAATTATATGTAACACAATTATCATCACTTCTTGAATACTATTTATTTTTTATTAATCAACATTTCTATTTTTTTATTTGAAAATATCACTTTTTTTGACATTCTGACCGACCCCTAGTAGTTGGGATTATGGCGAGGAAGAAGAAGAAGACTTTTTTTGACATTCAATATTAATTAACTTATTTCGTAGACTATACAATAAAAAAGGTATTGAAAGAATTTCTGTAACCCGTAGAGAAAGAAATTAAATTTCTCTGTGTTACCAATTTAAACTTTTGTAGTATATTGCTTTACTGCGATAAGTGAAAAGTTAGGGGAGGATAAAGAATGCCAACCATAATTGTTGTCAACAGTGGTTACTGCCGACGACATATAAATTAAGATTCTCTTGATTGACACATAGTTAATAAAGTATTGTATTCATAAACTAAATTTCGATTTAGTATAGTAGCTATGATATGAATATAAAGAAATTAGTAATAGTGTTAAATATATTTTACATTTATTGAGTCTTAGCTAGATTTAGTTGTTTAAAATATGATGATTTACTAAACAGACAGATGTTTTAATCCGAATGTCCAGATAGCCGGAACTATAATATAAGAAATTAATTCTTGTGCAGCTGCAAATACCCGCTTTATAATTTAGTTTGCATGATATTCATGTCATAAAGTAAAAAAAAATAATAATTATTATTTGACAATCACAAAAATATTATTAGGTATTGTTCATAATTATAATAATAATTATAAAAATAATTTGAGTATTATAAATTGTAAGCCCAATTAAGAAAATATTTGTTTTATTCGTAAACAAATGGTTGTAAGTATATATTAGCATAGTATTATATGAAAATTGAAATAATTATTTTAGTTCAAATTACCCTTGCATATTATTGATACATGATCATTTGTTTGTAACTAAAAAATATATTTTATTAATATTTTAGTCATTAATTTTATGTTTATAAAAAAATCTATAGTTAATTAGATCCCACAATTGGGATTACTTCTGAAAAGTGGTATAAGTCTAGTTATATTTGGTATTTCATAATCGTGATTCTATATCACATATGAAGCCATAGTATGTAATGGTAATTGACTATGTGGTGTGAGAAATTATAGTTTCTTCAAAATTAAATGTTAGTTCCTATAATTTTCCTATTGGTATCGAACCAAATAAGAGACTTACAGCATAGTTATTGGTAAAGTTTTAGTCAAACAACACTATTGTTAAACTTTTCACGGCTATAGTTATTAATTTACTATAAAAATCTTTAAATACTATGGAGTTTGTAGAATCAACAACAATCTTAAAAACAACTAAATCAACTACTGGATTCCACAAAATATATATTTTACAAAATGTAGTTTTAAAAAAACTTAAATATAAATAGAATTTTATAATATAATAAGAATTTATTGCATTTGGCTAATATTATTTAAAATTGAAAAGATATTTAAAAACTAAAATTATTGAAAATTTTTATTTCAATAAGCCACAAATAAACTAAAAAATTGTGTATATATATATTTTAAAAATAATGTTACCACACTATCAGCCCTAAACGCGTTACTATTATTCTCGAAATACATATATACAATTGTTTAGTATTTTTTGTGGCTAATCGAGTTTAAAAATTTTCAATATTTTTTAATTTCAAATTAATATTTAAATATATTTTTTATTTTTAATAAAATTTGTTTGTTTATTTAGAATTAAATCCGCTCATAATATTAATAAATATTTTTGAGTAATATAAAGTAATTATTTTGTTTTATTAACAACAAAAATTGTTGTTCTAATATAACCAAAATAAAGTCATATTTTAAAGTAACATTGTTTAATTTGCTTTTTTTTTATTAATTTAATATTGACTTTTGAAATTATAAATTTTAAAATACTAGAATTATATTCATTATCATTTGAATATTTATCTATAAATCATTAATTTTTCTAAAAAAATGTACTTGGAATTCCCTACTTTTAATTTTACAAAATTCATATACTTTTGTCACACCTGTGAGTAATTATTAATATAATTTTATATTGAAATATTGACTTTGTTAAGTTAAACATATTAAAACTAAGCAATGTTATGAAAATTACAATATACATGTTTTATGACAAGAAGAAAATAATCACCATCAACTACTTAACAGCGTGACGCAAGTTTTGAAAAAATAATAAAAAGTATAATTTCTGATGCAATATCATTCATTTAACGGTGGGTGTTAGGGATGTGACATCTGGCCTCCCCTTATTGGGTAGAAATGTTGAACGCGCATAATCGCCGAGACACTCTTTACACCGTTGTATTTATTAAACGTTTATGGTGTTATAAAAAATAGGCGGATATTTAAAATACATGATAATGTACCTTACCAAGATTTTGTTACTCTAATTGAATTATGAAGACCATAATGATGCCTTACAATATATTCATAAAGTATGATCATACATATAGACCATTTTTATAAGTCATTTTTCCTAATGTAGATTTCGTTATGATTGATTTAATTTCCAAAGCATTTGCAGTATCAAACATATTTTTTAGCTTCAATCCGAAGCTGAGAAGGTATTAATTTTACTTTGATGTATTTTTATTTATTTATTTAATTTAATTTTTTTGTGTCTGCTACCACTTTTTCTCAGCTGTTACCGAACCAATTTCCTTCAATGATACGTCAAAACATCACAAGTCGTATTTAGTCGAAGACAATACCCTCAAAAATTAAAAAAATTTCCCTTGTTCCCCGTAAATGGGGGAAATCTGCAAAAAAATTACAAATTTAAAAATCGCTAATTTTTTCAATTTTTTTTATTTAAAACTGCCATAAATTTTTTAAAAATTACTAAATGAATATAATATTTTTTTTTATAGATACTTGAGGTATTTACCTATCATATTGTGTATTTTTTTTTATAAATTTGACCCTTTACCTGCCCACAAGTGAAAATTCAAAATGACAATTTTTTCACAAATACTTAAATTTTAAAAGTGTTTTGGAAATACTCACACTTTTATATATATATATATATATATATATATATATATATATATATTAAATTAAAACTAATATAATATACTTTATTATGGAAAAAAAAATTTCGGACTTTATTTTGTCATAGGAGTGGTTCAAAACTTAAAAATGCGTGTAGAAAGTAGAATTTTGTCAACTTATTTTTAATTAAAATATATTTATTGATTTCTACGTAATCTAATAACCAAACATAAATAATTTTTATATTGATTAGAAGGATTTTGTTATTATTTAGGTCATATGCGAAACTCTAATTACAGATATTAATTTTAAATAATTTTTGCAAAACCTACTTCACTATTTCTGAAAAGTATGAGAAAAATTATTTTATTTAATCAGCCTTATTAGATAATTAATAATTATTTTTACTACATTTATTTACGCAAAAACGAATTTAAATAGAATATTATAAATAAAAGAAGTAATAGTTTTTATTGAGTTAAATATTATTTAATTGGTGCTATTCAAACTATGACCAAAAACATTATCTATTAGAAAATGGTTTGTTCACTCCCTTTTAAAATTGATTTAATACTAACGTAATCTTTCCACTTAGATATATTTAATTCAGTCAAAGAACCTTTGTAATTTAATTTAACATAAATAAATGTATGATTTATATTATTTATTTAGTGAATAAATTTAAGATTTATTCCGTAAATCAACTTTAAAATGTTATTAAATATATTTTAAAACTCAATAAATTATATTATTGTTGTTATAATTATATGTTACATTATTTCATTCAATAATGCAGTATTATACGATCTAAAATAACTTTTAAATTAGTTAGATAACTTTAATTTTCTATTATCTATACATTTGATTTTAAACTTTTGATTTAATTCATAACATCAAAGATAATTATACACATAAGGGAGAAATAACAGTAACCCCTATTTATGTTATTCAAAAATGGTCCTTTTCCTTTTACATTCACATGGTGAAGAGAAACGATTCACGTAATTAATGATCTGAAGGTTTGTGCAGGGGAAAGTAATAACCAAATCCAATACCCGTTGCAAGTTTTTGAGTGTTAATTAGCCGAGGATTTCTAAACTTCACCAGTAAGCAAAACTCGATATTCATTTATAACTATTGTTATAGTTAACACCTAAATGTCTCCATTATGGTTGTAACAAATGATACTTCAATTTCGAATTTAAAAACTATTGAAACTATTGCCTTTGAATTATAATGAGCAAGTTTTAGCCAAATAATGTGTATTTATTATATTATAATAATATTTATGTGTATGTTTTTGTTATTCTAACTCAAGTATAGCTTAACATGAAATGACTTTGCTTTATATTTACAAAATAATTTAATTATCAAAAACAAAATAAAGTTTAAATAACTTTAAAAGTTAATAAGGCTTTTCTTAGCAAGATTGTTCTACACTGGCATCAACACTACCATCTTATCCTTGTATAATTAAGTTGAACATAAATTATGTTTTAAACCTGAATACAATAATATTTTTAGTTATTATTTAATCAAATTTGGTATGAAGTTTTAGATGAAATAATAAAAATTCTAATTAATTAATTTTTTAATATGCTATATTATAAAAAGAGCTATATCTAATTAAATTGAAAATCTACTTAAAAAAAAAAATTAATTAAAATTGTTTTATCCTTTATGTTTTTAAATGACTCAATAGGACTCTTCAAATCTGTTAAAAATGCGTTTATTTGTACAGATATATATATAATCCAAATGACTTTGATATAAAACTTAGTACTGAAAACGCTGTGGTAAGAATAAATGGTTACATTAGCTACATTTTTATACGCGCACATAAAACACCCTATTGATAAATTACTTTTGATGTTTAAATATAACTATTATAATTACTAGGAGTTATATTCTGATGTTTATTTAGCTGTTACTGAGTCGACTGTCGCAAATAACTGTTAACAGTATCGGGAAAAATCATACATAAGACTTACAAAAAAAGAAGAAAATATCTAAATCTCTAAGGTTAAAATCAGGAAATTAACCTCTTTGCAGAGGTTATTGTTATATTTTGAATAATTAAAAAAATAAATATTAATTAAAACTAATGATATTTTTAGGGACTGAAATTTTATGTGTGTCCAATAATAAACTAAGGTTTCAGCAGTAAAACAGGAGGGTAACACATAGCTGGTCAAAATGCCACAGTCACACGATAGATTTGGGGTTCTGTAATGAAGTGACGCGGTTCTACTGTCGACTACCTCCTAACCTGTCCTCACATGGGACTAGCTGTACACGTGGCGGAAACGAGTCTCGAGGGATATAATAGTTCTACATAGGGCGACCCTGGTTAGTAGACAACTGGACGCGCATAATTTGTAAACGGCAAAATTGCTTTTGGAATACAAACACAAATTTACTATATCTGACTAATTTTAGAAAGCAAACGATAAAATAATAATTGCTTTTATATTATTCAACAGCGACATAAATTATAAATATCATTGCCTCTACACTAATTGCAGTATTGATAAAGAACAAGTTTTTAAATAGTTTTTACTATAAAAATACTTTTCAAGTTATCATTTCATCCAAAAAGAGTAATAAAAAATGTCAATGTAATTTTGAAAACTGTTTTATTTGACACCTATACCAAATAAAAAAACGTTTTTATTATGATAATAATTTATAATTTACGAATTTTCCTAAAAGTATACTTAAAACTAGTTAATACAAAAATCAGAATCATTTTTGATAGGTAAATTTACACATCGATTGAATTCAATTTTTTGATTAAGTATGAGTAACACGTATATTAGTATAAATTAAGTAATTTTATATAATCCTATGCATTGAAATATTGAAAAAAAACCGCTCACTGACTAACTTTTGAAATTAATATCGTTAAAAGGGTAAAGTTTTGGAAAGTTTTAACCGTATGAAGACCATATACTCATGGGAATTTCACTCTAGCAGCTTACATTTTGACGTTTTAGTGCATACTAAGTTTGCAATGTCATCAACGACCTCAAGTTTCAACCCTTGTAACTATCACATTCTCCATGAAAACAAATTTATCTTATGTCATCACATAAAAAAATCTGTTTATTTTAAGCTTAAAACACTATAAAGTTTATAAAAATAGTGAAAAAACATAGTTTTATATTATAATAAGAAATATGATGGAATGTGTTTAAATAAAAAGTTGTTGTTGAATAAAGTTGTCTTAAATTTTTATTTAGTAATTAATAATTGAAAAGTAATAAAAAAAGTAAAATAATATTTAAATGAAATAATACTTTAGCAATAGAATATTTAGAAAAATAATTTACAAAGATATCACTTCATTTGTACAAGTAAAAAATTCATTTTAAATTCACCCTTTTCAATGATATCATTGTTTAACTGAATTCAATAAACCTTTATTCAATTATAGCTTAACGAATAACAAGATATATGATTTTAATGCACCCATAGGTTAATAAAAACAAGCTTATCAGTAAACCACAGTCATTGATGAAGAAGGGTGACGGCATATATAAAACATTTAAAATGTATACTTATGTTATTACAAAACGGAACTACCCATAGAAGTAAAATAATTCAATGAATGTACTAAAATCAAAACTTTATATTCTTGACCTAAGCCACTGAGATAGATGACTGCAGCATTATTGTTAAATATACTGTTGGAATAAATTTTCTATCGAAATATTATCATGCAAGGTGCATTGAAAAAGTAAAAAGTGGAAATTAAGTAAAATTAAAACTATATTAAAAATATTATTAATTTAAAAAAACTAAAAAATATTAAAAATATTAAACTCAAAAGCCACAAAAAAATTAATGAAAAGTCGCGGATACGTATTTCGGAAACAATGTTACCATTATCAACGCTAAACNCAACGCTAAACACATACACATAACACATAAGTATGTGTTTAGCGTTGATAATGGTAACATTGTTTCCGAAATACGTATCCGCGACTTTTCATTAATTTTTTTGTGGCTTTTGAGTTTAATATTTTTAATATTTTTTAGTTTTTTTAAATTAATAATATTTTTAATATAGTTTTAATTTTACTTAATTAACTAGCCACAAGTGATCAATTTTTATTATAAAAAGTGGAAAGTTGATTATACCACAAAATTATCATTTATCACAGTTTTTGTATAAAAATGCTATGGGGTTTCTTAAGTGACTGACGAAGGGTTTCTTTGGTCTAATAAGAACTGTATATCACCGACAGACATACACCGTCTAAGGGTCCTTGCAATTAATTTTGTTTTTTTATGTCTGTTTATACTACCGATATGTATTTGGTTTTTCCCAACGCGTTGCAACGATGCGATTACTACAACACAATCATACAACTGCGGGGGGAATGACGTCATTTTTTGTGTGTTGTCTGTAAACCACTAAAATTTATACTTGCTAAATCCCTTTTTATTTTTTTGACAAGCTTGACAACGGAGACGGAAAATGACTGAGACCGGTTGGGGCTGTAGAGAAGAGCGAAAACAATAAACCCTTGGTGCTAAACGTGGAATCGAATTTGAGTATGGAAAGGGTCACGTTTACTAAGGGTAGTAGAGACACGGACTAACGCATAGCACCCTAATTTTTGCCATAGCTCTAGGATGTCTTTGTGATACACTATTTGGGCATGTGTCGGTTATTTGTTTATGTGGGCGGGTAAAATAGCTTGAAGCGATCGATTAAAATTTAACGAGAGCAATACTATGGTTTATAAAATTCAATCCCGACAATATTGAAGGAAACCTCATTAATAATTAAATATACCGCCCCCTTGTGTATCTTCATTATTTAGTCAATATTATTTTTACAATATTCAATGGTTTTAACTTATCAGTAAATTAGGTAATAGTATTTTTTAAAGATTTAATTGACTACTTACTTCATAGGAATTTGCTGCTGAGTGTCGGTCCTGTTTCAGTTGTTCAAATTTGGATTTATATTGTAACAAAGTTCGCACAGTTTCTTCCATTCTAAAAAACAATAAAAACAATTTTTGTTATTAAAATCGATAAAAATGTTTTCGCAGTATAAATAGAATAACAGACTTCATAATCAGACGTTTATTACTTTTTTTCCTTAACGAAAGTAGTGATACAAAAAACCATAAGTATCATATACTTAACATATAGAATACAAATATCGTCTTGAATATTGCTTACAATGTTGGTTAAATCACTGAAGAAGAAATTGAAAATCTTAAAAAGTGCGCCCGGCATACGAGAAAAATTTTAAGAAGATAACGATAATAAAATAGAATCTTCTGGATGTGTATCATCTTTAAACACGTGTACGTATATTTTAATAGTTTATTGTTTAATGTACATTTCCATAGCATTTAGTGCATTAAAGAAAAATAATATTTTATTAAAATTATACGGCTTCTGAATTGTTCCATATCTCATGTCATACAATAGGCATGGTAACTGTTATTATTTTTTACAATAAGTAGAAAAAATTCCGGATTCTGCAAGTATAATATAACTTTAAGTGTGTAAAATGAAAAAACAAGAAGGGAGGCACATTATTAAATAGTAAAATAAAAAGTAATTCAATATAAAACGATAAAATTACAATACAGCCAAAGAACAATAAATTATGTGATACCACATATAAAAAAAATAATTTAATAATTTTTCTCGTCTTTTGGGACGTACTGATGCAGAAGAACTGTTTAAATCAAAAATTGAAAAACTAATAATATGCAAAAGTTATGTAATGAATTGTGTTATCGGTTAATTTAATAATTCAACTAACAGAGGGAAGTATGAAAACGGCTCATTAAATCTCATGAGTCATACTTCTCAAATCCTTTACCCTTCTTTCTCATGCACTTTAATAGTTTAAATAATAAAAAAGATATTTAATAAGCTATATTCAAATTATAATATAATTTAAAAAAATAAAATTTAATTTAAATTAATTTATATCGTCAAATAAGAATATTGTAAAATCATTATTTTTTGTATATTTAACAGTTTCTATATATATTGAACTTTATAATTAAACATTATAAAAGATGCACACTACGGTACATTCAACTCTCTATCTCTAATCAAACTACTAACAGGTGAAATACTTCAATTTTGATTTTTAAAAACTCAATGTATGTGTAATGTTATACATATTTTTGAATATATCGTTTTATAAATAAAGTTTGTCGACAAGAATAAAGTACTAATTTTAATCAATTTAATTACTCTAAAACATCTATTTTGTAATCAATTAGCTATAAGCGTACACAACTGATGTTCTAAATGTTAATTAATGATGAAGAATCACAATGTTTCTTTATATTTATAAAATGTGTATTCATAAAAGGGGTTGAAAAGTATGAATATCAACCCAAAATTTAGTAATGGCGACTTATTATTCATCCTATTATTAAGTACAAAATAAATCTTTCAACTTTCGTAACTTTTTGTTTGGAACTATTATTTTTTTTTTTGAAATGCAACGCAACTTAAAAAAAATACTGATATTTTTATTAAAATATTAAAAGAGACAAATTATTATCAATGAATTAATCATGCAAAACAATGACAAAAAGCAATATTTGTTTAAATATTTTACTTTAATTTTGTATTTAGTAGAAAAAATACAAAACACGAAAATGAAATGCATTATTAATTTTCAAAATTTTAATACAAAATATTATTTTTTTTGACTTTTGTTATTCAATATAGACTTCATTAAGTAATTTAATAACACTTAAGTATCGTATAATATTTAAAAAATGCTATATTACCATATTGTAATTAATAGATAATAAACATTCAATAAAATCAAAATATACTTTTTTAATTAATTAAAAAAGAGTTTCATTAAAAATATACAATATTCCTCTGAATGTCATTATAATTCCCCTCAAGTCAATATCATCGATTGATAAATTCGATTTATTATAAACACTATAAAAATATATATGAGCTTTGCTTATCAAATAACTTATTCGAATATATATGAAGTTGAATTTTCTTGTTTAAAGATAAGATTTAACCTAAAAGATAAGACGTCGACTCCAAGACGCTACGAGTGTAAATATAATACAGGAAATTAACTTCCTATGTTTAAAATACCTTCAAGTTCGCTACTGGAATGTTCTGACACAGAGTACAACCCAAACAACCCTTTACACTATTCACCGTAAAGAAATTCTTGTAAAGGTATACAAAGTGTGCGTACAACCGGAACAAGATTCATAATGCGTGTAATATCACTGTTTTAATTATTCTAATATGCGACAAGACGTTGTTCACACTAATAAACGAGTTGCACCAGGTTAATAATATATCTCGTATACATGTTTTGGATTCCATTAAAACATCATCATCGTAGTAACTGAATTAATAAATCTTACTGTCGTAGATAGATTCTATACATTGTTTTCTATCAAAATAATTAATATTTATGTTATTCTAATAGAATAATAAACGACTTTGCAATTAAAATGTAATAATAACAGAAATTAATTAATACGTAAGTGCATGTATATAATGGAAGTTAATAAATAAGAAAGAAAAAATAATTAAAAGGTATACTGTATCCGCTAAGTACAGTAAAACATACTTTAAATAAGTCGAAATCAAAACTTTTATAGTAATGATGGCAGAAATTTGTATAAACATCAATTTTTTAGGACGAGTTTTCGAATAATTATTATAAAATTATGTATTAATAGCTATTCACTACATAAAATAATTATTTTACTATAAATTAATTTATAACTGTATTTATTTTAGTTGAATTGATTTGGATAGTATTGATATTTAACTTTAAGTTTGTTGATTTAACTGGAAATCGTCTAATGACTTTCATCGGGTTATTAGTGAATATAAATTTGAATAAATTATTTTCCATTCGTAATAATTTAGTACTATGGAGTTTAAATGAAAACTTGGAAATTTCCAAACAAAGTTATGCACTAGATGGTAATTACGTCATTAAAGAAACTTTCGAATTGAATAGTAAACACCAAAAAGCCGAAGAGGATGCACAACAGTTTATAATAGATTTAAAGAGCAAGCGGTATCTCTACCAAAGGATATTAATGATATTAATTTGTTTAGAAAGCAAATGCATAAATGCAGCCGTAATGCTCGTTAGTGGTAACAGCAGTAACCCAAAACGATAGTTATTAATTCAATCAATATGAATTAAGTTAATTACGTCAACACATCCGGTAATGTTTTTAATAAGATGGGTATAAAAGAGTATTATGAAATTAATATTTGTATATAGTTTTCCATTGTTTTATTTTATAGAAAAATAATTTTATTGTTACTGTTGAAACTTAAAAATGATTATATTATTACAATTTTAATATCACAAACATCACATCTTACTTCATTTAAAAAAATTTACTTTTGAAAAAAAATATCAAGGGCAAATGAATTTATTATAATTCTGTATTAATGTCAAAAGATTTTTCTAGTATCTATGTTTTATCAAATATCTACGGATCTTGTACATCTATTTAAAAATCTTAATATAAATTAAACATAATTTATAAATATATATTATTATTAAGTAAATAAATAAAACATATAAATAACTAAAACCAACATATTTTTACATGTTAAATAGATTGGGGTTTACATATTTTACTATAAAATGCTAATAAAATTAAATATTTTTATGATAAGAAGTATTTTTACATTGTTAAGGACAATTTATGAAATTTATTGAATTATAAATATGAAAATTATTATATATATTTTATATTATAAAATATGAATTTTATTATTTTTTTAAAAAAACCATTGTTCATTCATGAATTTCTTATTTATTGAAATAAGAGATGTATTTTAACTACACTAAAGAATACTACTTTTTGAAAGTTCAACTTGGCTTTTAGAGAGGGTCGGCAGATTTTTACGAATATTTTTATGAGTACTTTTGACAACCAAGTGGACGTCTTGAGATTCGAATATTATATGGCATTTTCCCGAGTGGCGTGTATTGTATTCCTAAGAGAGGGCTGTTAAAATATAACTATAGTGCCTGAAGTTCTAAAACAATGATTGGGTCGATAGAAAATGAATCGAGGTTTTTGGGTAGCAACTTAAACAGTCTAGTAGTTATAACGCTTAGTAATAAAACAATGACTTTGATCTTATTAGTTGAAGTCTGGTCAAAATATTTACTATTTATGGGTAACTTTTAAAATATATATGATGTCTATGGGAAATATAGAAATTTCAAAATATATTATCAGCATTGTTTATTTTCTTATGATTTAAAATCTATAAACCATAATCATAAAAACAAGAAAAAGCTATAGTGACTAGATGGCTTTGGATTCATAAACTTTTACAATTTTAATACGTGAATTTGAAGCAATTCATCTCCGTTCAAAAAATAAAAAAAACAGTATGCTCTCAAAGTCCACTTTATCATATTCAATTGATTATACAAACAAGGAATAAAGAGTTATTGAAACTAAGATTTCTTTTAATCAATACATAAGAAGGTTATGATATGTTAACGTTAAATGCTCGAAAAAGATAAAACAAAAAGTCGTTTCCCCTCCAATTGTATACCGTGTTGTGTTTGCTCGAACGCTTTTGACGGATACAAGGGGTTGAAATCTGTAACAGTCTCAGGTGTAGGCTTATATTTTACATTTTGTTGTCAACTTGAATAAAAAGACACGGGACATGATAAAACTTCGGACAAGTTCGATTTCTGTACTTTCCTGGTGCCAGTACCCATTTGTTTGGCTTGTTCTAAGTTTTTACAACTAGATGTTATTAAAGTAAAATGTATAACACTCATACTCTTATGAAGTTAATACAAATAGTATATTGTAATATATCATTTTTAATTCCGTAAAATTGTATAAAAAAATATAGCATTACGTATTAGTTCTATTAGACAATAGTATTTATAATCTATCAACGTAATGACATTACGCCACATTATTTGATTTTCATTGATTTGTTGTAAAAAAATTAAAACAGAAAAGCTATTGATTACTAAATAATTTCCACCTTTTGTAGAAAATTGAAAAAGTATTTTTTGATAAAAATAATAATAGAAGGGTTGTATTGTGTGATAAAAAAAAAACCACAGTGAGACTATAAGAAAATGTGTTAGACAAGTATTTTTCTTGTAAGGATTTTTTCAGTCCATAGAGAGCGATATCAGAAAAGTATATATACACACACACCCATAAACATAATAAGCGTTAGCTGTAAAGACTTCACCGACGATGCCAAAAACCGTGAATCAATTTTTATTTGCCTTATCTTTGTATTTAATAACATACCTATTCTATCTTCTAGTGCTATAATCCGAAGAAATGGAATAATCAATACAACCTGTCTTTTAAATTAGATAAAAGAGAAATTGCTTAGAAGCTTTGTGAAAAATACATGGCTACTGTGGTGAAAAGCATACGATAGAGTGAAATATCATCCAAGTCTGGTAATGAGTTTACTTAGATGGAGTTTTACAGTTCTAAATTGGAGTGTATTAATGTTTAAACTGACATATGTTTACAGTCTTAAGCTAGCCAAATTTGTTAGTAAATACGCTTGATATAAAAAACTGTATGATAAAAACATAAATAATGAACATACATAAATGATGTATAATAGAAATTTCTTGTTACGTAAGTTTGATTTTTATACAATGCATTTATAATGTATAATACTCGTTAGAAATAGAGGTATCTTATGTCTGCTCTTTTTAAGTTCAACACCTGCAACTTACTCGACGAGATGAATTTATTTTCTCATTCCTTAACTCCCCTTCTTTTTCATTGCTAAAGACTGCTGACAATGGAATACGCAATTGACGGTAAAGTTAAGGGGAAGCCTAGTGGATAAAAGATAAGTTTACGTTTTATATGTCTTCACAGCCAATGAATATTCAGGGACGTTATTTTTCATGATAAAATAGGCGACAAAGTTTATTTAAAAATTACTCATTTTTAAGATGATATTGTTCTCTATCTACATTTTTTTTAATGCTAGCAATACTAGCAATATGATGCAAGCTGATAGAACTTTAAGAAACGGTTAGTAATTTAGTTTTAAACATATTCATACAATTAAGAATATTTTTAGGTGAAATTTTTACCTAAATTACATAAATTCTTAAATTTTATTTAAAATTTCAATGAAACTTAGATTATTATAATTTGTTGGTTGCTTTTGTATAAAATTTAATAACAAGGATAAACTTATGAACATTTTGTAAAAGAAAATTCAATTAAAAATAGCAAAATATAGTATTCATAAAACAATTTTTAATAATATTCATGTTTAGAGTAAATTATAATATAGAGTTTGGCTTAGCAACCCTTATAAATTTGTACAGATGAGCTGATTATATCTTATCTTCTTTATTGCAATGAAGGATTGGTAGTCCAATGTTTGTACATATACAAGGTGTTCTACCAGTTTTTAATATCTTTAATGACTAAAAAGTATTTAAAAAAAGTATCAAAAAATATTTTAATTAAAAGTTACTTAAAGTGTCAAAAAATGGCGGATAACTCTGAATATTATGCATATAATTGTGATACAATACTGCGGTGCGAAAAGAATATGAAAATATGAAATAACAAATAATTTACCAGATTTCATCCAGTTGGCTGAATCAAATATAATTTTAGTTATACAACATAGTAACTCTCCCTTTTAAATAAAAACATTTATGTATTTTTTCATTTAAATACTTGTATGTTAATGTTTATATGAAAATTCCGTTAAACTTCAAAATTAAAAACTACTTATAGATGGTTATTTTGAGAAAGTGATCAAGTCAAATTTTGTCATTTTCAATTTATTTATCATATTTAATGAAAATTTTTTACTGCGTTAAGCGGTTTTAATGTTTTTTTATAGATAATCTAATTATTATTTTATAGTTATATAAAATTAAAAAGTTTTGTTTACTACTCAATTGAACTAAAACTTTCAAAATATATTCCTGAGAAAATTATATTTTTTATTCGACTAATTTTTCACAAAAACTGTCGTTATATACAATATACTAAATTATAATAAAGCAAATTGCTAAGTAATAATAATCTGGCCTGTCTACTTGTTTATATTTATCGTTCGTATAGAACTTATTTTACTGAATTTCAACTACTATAAATGACATCAAAATGGAATTACTATGGAAATGAAATTGTCAGTAAAGTAGCACAGTGTGCTCAATGCTTTGATTGATGAAAGTGATTCATATAAAATTAGAATACCTTTTGATTTTTAATCAAATATAGTTCATTTTGTTATTTTTGCACTGTAAGATAATATTTACATCGGTTTAATAAATGCATTTTTCTTAAACGTGATCTTGAAATTCTAAAAAAAACCTTCAAACCTCCGTGAATTACCATGAGTTGTAGGCCCTTCTAAATTATGACTTTTGTATGTTTATGACAGTTTGGTAGGGAATATGTCTGCAGGCCACCACATGCCTATAAAAACATTTCCATGCAACAGAATATTCACCATAAGTACGTATTGAAGTGGGTGGATGTAATGCCATTTTACAATAAACGGAACGTTTTTAATAGTGGTGTCTCCCTTTTATACCGGGTAAATCGATGGCTGAAAAGGATTTGCGTGCTTAATCATCTTCTAAATTTCTTTTGTAGTGAATAAGATATTCAAGAAAGTAGTTTTTTACATAGCCACCATTACTTTAAGGTTCATTTTTGTTATATTTTGAAGATAGGATTTAAATTTACAAAAATACAGAATTAGAATATAATTTTTACAATTAAAATTATAGGATATTTTTTTTCAGAAAAATGTTTGTAATAACTATACTTTTTTGTTATCACACATTTTTAGCTTTGATGCGAAGCTGAGAATGTATTAATTTTATTATGACGTATGTATGAGTTATTTCTTATGTTATACGGTTCTTGAAATTCTCTTATAATAAACTAAAATTTTGAGAAATATGAGATTGCTCTTCAATCTTCCGATCAAACCTACATAGTAAATCTTAAAGTCTTTTGAAATGCTAACGAAAACAATAATTATCATTTTTAAGAAGTTTTATGACAAAATGTTCGTTTGCTATTTAACTACTATAAATTTTACTCTAAAATACTGATTCAAATCATGATGTTCGTGACCATAACCCATACATTAAGCCAAAAAGCTGTCGAGTCAGTTAATAACTGGCTCAGTCCTACTAACTACTGGATATGCTTAACATATTATATTAAGTATAT
The DNA here is from genome assembly GCF_025091365.1 of Daktulosphaira vitifoliae. Taxonomy (NCBI): domain Eukaryota; kingdom Metazoa; phylum Arthropoda; class Insecta; order Hemiptera; family Phylloxeridae; genus Daktulosphaira; species Daktulosphaira vitifoliae. The sequence goes on from NW_026099574.1 coordinate 3,062,532, forward strand.
GCAATAGAAGGTTTAGCAAAAAGTAAGTTTATTTTACAAAATATATATTAAACTGATTGTAAAAGATTTTTAAAGATCACTAAAAATAATTACATTTGAAACGAAACAAAAATAAAATCCATCTTTGTATCACAATACTTTTCACAAATACGCTGTATGAAAATATTCAGCATATGAATACTTATATAAATTTGTGCGTTATTAAATAAGTATACGTGCTTTAAGTCGGAATTGCGTGATAGCTGTTGTTCGTTCGATCAATCACATCAAAATATAAGCACCGCTGTTCAATGAATTTTGTATTTTACTATGCAACTGTAGTTAAAACAAATAGGTAACTAAAAGTCACTTTTTAGAATTCACTATTATTTAAGACATGCATTGAATTAGACAACGATTTCTCTTGCTTGAAATAATATTTAGAGCAGCATAGTCTATCATACTAAAATTATACAAAGTTCTTATCCAAAAAGTTTAACAGAGTATTTTTAGTTGACAAATGGTAAAAGTAAGAGTATATACCATGTACAATTTTTTTTCACATAGCTTTAATCACATAACTACTTAATCATTTTCAAGTCTTTTAAGTAATTAGTATAGTTATTTAATAATATTAATAATAAATATTATTCGAAAAACATTTCTGAAAACTATATTGATTTTACACTGACTTTTTTTTTTTATCCTTTAGCATAGAATACGCCAAAAATTTGAATGTGTGCATATATTTTGAATAAAAGTGAAGTAAGCATGTTGATAAGAAAAGATCCCAGTGCAGAGACAGTTTTGGTAATAACAATATACCTCACAACTTTCTTCGACCCTCAAAAATTGACGGTGGCTGTGAAAAAACGCAATAAAATGTTATGTCTTTTAAGGAGGGTGAAAGTTAGTGGATACGCAAGTCTTATATATTCTGCATTTCGATGTTAAACCCAAGTAAGATTTTCCTGCATGCTAGAGTAATAGATAACAGACCACCATTGCGGCTAGTAGTAGTAATCTACGGGATTAAAAGTAGAAGAAGTTTATTATCTTCATGTGTATCTTAAAAGGGTGTCCTACTGGGTACAAACTCCTTGCACTGTCGTTAAAAACCGGTAAAACGTTACGCCTGGTCTTAAGAAACGTTGCAAAAGAAATAATCACAATCATTTAAAATATATGTAACGTGTCTTTTAGGATTTGAACTATTAAACATTTCAAGAAGCTTATTCTTCCGGCATTAAAAATACAAAATGAATTTAAACTAATTTTAGGGTGAATAATACATGTTACTAAATATTTGAAAACTTATCTAAATGTAGAATGTTTTTATATTTATTAATATAATACTTGGCGACCAAAGTTTTATATCTAAATGGACTGTGAGAAGGAATTTTCGCGGATGAAATAAAATCCTATAAGCCATGAAAAGTTCACATTGCAGCATAGAAAAATTGTAAGCCATGAAAGTATAATTATGATTTTAAGACAATCCTACTTCCTCGAATAAAGAGCGCACAAGCTATCATTTGGCCGCTCTCCGAGAATCTCCCTTTTTCAAGACAGGTACACTTATAATATCTATTTCTGGTCATTAAATTTTGGACCGGTATATGTACACTATAGATGTGTATAATATTGTAGAAGGGACAAGCGGCAGATGTCTATAGTAGACTGCAACGTTTATTACACACATTCTGTTATACATATACCTCACTAACGATGCGAGATTTAGTACTACCGGCTTGACAAGGGTGTATGTATTTTATATCTCAAAATAATTCACCACTTCCCTAAAAACACAACCGCGAAAAGGGGCGACAATTAGGATTTTCCGGTGAATAGCCAACGAGTAAGTGTTCATTGAGTAAATAATTCGTGTGAAGGACCTTTTTATTCTATATGCAGTAATATTAAACAATAATGGAATGTATGCAATATAATTAATATTCAAGGCGCGCAGAGAAATGAGAAAACGCGAAAGAGGAAGAATTCTCCATACCTTAAATACCAAAAATTATTATAGTTGATGTGATATGTGACACCTCCAGAGAGGAAATTCAGTGAATAACTAAACTGTGTTTTAGTTAAGTGACTGTGAAAACTTTTGATTGAGATTTTAATTGATTTATTCAAGTTTCTGATGATATCAAAGTTATTTAATAATACAAGTTCAATTCATAGTTTATTTGACAATAAATAATGTCAATAAATAAAATTGTAAAATTTACTTACAGGTTGAGATTTAATTCTAATTGAGTTTACATATATTTAACTTGTAATGAATACTTGTATTTATCTAGTAAAATTATAATTAAGGAAAATTATATTTAAAATTATTTTATCCTTTGTAACATCTGTTACTATATAAATTTATAAATAACGTCATTTTTAAAAATTGTAGTAGAGCCAAACACAATTCGACAGTAAAAACTCAAAATTCATGAAAGAATTAAGTGTTTCTTTTGCATTAAAAATTGTGAAAGAACGTACTAATAAAAAAGTTTAATTTTAATTTTATTAATAACAGCAATTATAATTGGTATTGAAAAAATTAGTTGATAATTCATGTTAAACACATAAATATTTTTATGAATTGTTATACACTTTGAAAACAGAAATAGATAGAAAAAAGATATACTAATAAGCGATTATAGCATAACTCACTTGGAAAAGTCTCGTTGAAGAGCTGACAATTTGGTTCGACATCTGTCAGCTTCGGAACTTGAACCCTTGAGTCTAGCCTCAGTATCCAATCGCAGTCGTCTCTCTCTATCCACATCCCTCTGCAACCAGTCTCGCTGAAACAACACATCAAATTGTGAACATAAGTATGTTTTTTAATTATTTTTACTTTTTACTCTTAGTTTATAAATACTACTTTTAATCAGATAAAAAAAATTCTTCATTTATATTTTTAATAATCAAAATGAAAATACATTTTTTATTGAAATTAAAAATGTGGTTGAATTCATAAAAAAATGTATCAACAACTTGGAATTTTATTTAGTACTAGTGACAAAATAATTTTTATGATTTTTCATATAACTTGCATCAATAAATAACTACATTTTATAGAATAGCTTATGATATTCAACATTCGAATAATATCATAAATACATTCTATGATCGTATAATAAATCTTCAATATATCATAAATAATTCGGATTAAATGAAATACATGACATTACATTACACCTAAATATCATGTATAAGGATGCAATTTTCATGTTAAAAAATGTGTTTATAACATATATTCTTATCTGTTATTTGGCTTTATACTTTTCAAATTAATATTTATGGTACCTATAGTCTATGTCATCATCAGCCTTGCACGTATGAATATTTATGTTTGTACCATTTTTAATACATGTGGTCGTATTCATCAACGTGTATGATATTTATTAATGTTTTTTAACAAAAAAAAAAATATATATAAAACATTACATCAAAATTAAAATTGTGTTGGTTTTACATTGACCTTTAAAATATTATAAAGTGTTAAAACTAATTCTTTATTCCTTTTTCATATTATGGTTTAAAGGATAATTTCTGTGAGTTTTAATAAAACATTTTCTAATGATTTTTTTTTTATTTACGGAAATAGATAGAATTATTTAGTCCTTTTTATAGTCATAGCTGATAGCTTAAATTTTAGTGAATAGCATTTTTTACGCGTCATTTTAGTTCATAACAATAATAATTATAATTTTTATTATTGATTTTATGATTAAACAGGACGACCGTATACACATGTTTTGTATGCGTACTAGACAATCATAATGAGTCATACACCATCAGAAACTGCTGTAAGATTAAATTAATATTTACAATGACAGCATATAGAGAATTCAACGTTGTACGGCTATAAATGTTGTAAGTTTAACGTTTACTAAATCTGTAATGCAATAATAAATATACAGAGTGATTTTTTCATCATAACCCACTCAATTACTTACAGAATAAATAAATAAATAAACTATTTTTTTTGGTTATCTTTAGTTTACTCATATTATTCTTGAATTATTAACTATGTAATACTTTTTAAGTTTATCCCTTTTGCCTTAAAAGGGTATCAACTTTGTTTTTTTAAATGGACACATATTTTGAATTTAATATAATGTTTGATTTTTTAATAGAAATTCATTTATTAGATATAAACATTTAAAGTTTCAAATTTTTAAGTTAATATACATATATAGTACACAAGGTATTACAAATACAGGTAGCTAATTGGGTTTTTATGACATCAATATTCGCAGGTACACAGTATTGTTATTATCAATTGTAGTAAGGCACATTGTTGTGAGTTTATAAATACACTAATTGATAATATAAAAAGTTCATCTATTGATAGTCATAATTGATAATAAACAATCCGTGACTGTGACAGCAATGTCATAAAAAAATAATTAGCTACCTGTATTTGTAATCCCTTGTGTATTATACATGTATAATAACTCAAAAATTTGAAACTTTAAATGTTTATATCTAATAAATGAATTTCTATTAAAAATTCAAATGTTATTTACTATTAAATTAAAAACTAAAACATTTTATTAAATTCAAAATATGAGTTCTCATTTAAAAAAAAAAAGTTGATACCCTTTTAATGCAAAAGGGATGAACTTAAAAAGTATTGCATAGTTAATAATTCAAGAATAATATGTAACTAAAGATAACCAAAAAAAAATCTTTAAATTATATTTATTCTATAAGTAATTGAGTGGGTTATGATAAAAAAATCACTCTGTATATATTCAATTGAATCAATAACAAGTATAATTCACCAAAATAACAAAATAGGGGAAGTCTACTTGTGAATGAAAATAATAACAACAATAGAGAAACCTAATCTAAAGAATGGACAAGATAATGTAACTAAAGGGTTCTTATAAAATAAATAATTACACGAGAAAAGTGAAATAAAACAACGCAAATAGTTCTGTAGTATATGTAAAATAGTCACCGCAGCTCTTGTATTATAAACTATAGTTAACCCTTTTTTTTATGTAAATATGCGAGTCTAGTGCATGTGCTAGCAGACAACACACGCGTGGTAACAACAGACAATTAATTCTTATTTTTTTTCTCTGACTCAGCATTTTGGTTCTCCTATAAAAGATAAAAATCCAAGATTAATTAACGATTAATCACTAGTGAAGAACTATTCATGGCATTCAACTGTCCCTTTGATGTAATAAAATTTTTCATTCGAAGGCCAGTGGAGAATTTCCATAAAAGTAGTTTTAAATAACTTTTTTTGGAGAAATGAAAATCCATTAATTTTGGAAAATAAATGTTTTTTTATAAATATGCAAAACATGACTTATCAAACTTCATGTTATAGATAGGTCATATACACAAATGATACTGCAGCTAAAATTTGATTCTGGTCAGGTTCAGCCACTCATATCAGATTACGACAAACGTCACTAACAGAAATATAGAATAGAAAAAAGAAAAAATATTTCTTGTACTTACAGTACATTCATGTGCTGTAAGTTCAAGAAAGATTTTTCATGCTCTTTCCAACCATCGCGGGCGAATGTAGTTATTGCGTACATAGTTTTTATCAGGCTCTTCCGCCCGGCTTGTTCGACGTGTTTCGGTTGATTAACCATCTACTACGACGTCACACTTAACTTTTTATTATTCTTTTCTATTGCAGCCCCATTACAACCTTAATACGGATTCAGTCAGACTCGAGAATAAAGCCGTTGGGTCATTTCGTTAGTTTCCCGACACCTTTAGAATTATATGTTTATAAATAATATAATAGTTTTTTATAAGAATAATGCGTCATATTGTTAAAGTAGTGGACGGCTGTAGATGAGAACTCCCAAAAATACCAAAATTCGATACCAATTACTGCTGAAAAGTGACACTTTATTTCTATAAATATGACACTTTTATGTTTTTTTATCGACATAGACAAAAATTGTCGAGTAAAGAAAGGACAGTTACGGTTTTCAAATAGATTTAAAATACATTGTCACTATTATTTATGACTATTTTTATGAATAATCATCATGGAGAGCGCAAAGATTTATTTTTATATTATTCTGTAATATTGAAATTATGACTAATATAACCAACAATTTGGCGACTCTCTAACGAAAAATCGCATTTAGTTTGTTAGAAGTTGATGATAAGCGGAGAGTTCTTCCAGTAAAACTACTCAACTGATAAACACTTGTGAATATAATTGAGTCACGGAGGAATCGAAAAGAGACTAATAATATTAGTTAGACAAGAAAAAATGTAACTAACTGGAAAATGTGAAATAAATGAAGAAGTAATTATTAAAATGCTTGTATTATTTGAGCACCTATACAGTTATAAGATAACCCGTATTACAGTAGACTGATTAGCTCATTATTTTTTTGTAGTAAAAACTGTATACTGCATAATGTACAAAAATACAGCAGACTTAAAATATATTTTTTTAATATAAAAAATAGCTATATAAGTTTTTTTTCCTCCGCTGGTGACAACAATAAATCAAATAATTTATAATATTGTTAAATTATTAAAACATTGTAATAATTTCTTTAATATCAATTATCAAATTTAATTTTATTGTATCTTATAATACACATGGACCAACAGGTCTGAGTGCATGGGCATTATGTCCACCTCAATAATAACTATAATAAATAAAATTTGTTTAAAAGTGTATAAAAAAAACTCTAAAAGATATCAATTATTTTGATTTAAAAGCAAATAAAATATTTTTCAAGAAACTATACCATAAAATATGGTTGAAAATCTCAGGGGTCATGAATCTTGTCAACAATCTACCGTTGACGAATAACATTATCATTAATCAGATCACAGGCATTGGATTAGTCGAACAAATATTATACAAAGTGCAATGTTCCGTCTCGTGGCGGAAAGCATTGATTCAAATCTGTCATTTTACAGATTAGATTTCTTTTGTTCATAACTCATCCTTACGCAATAATGTAATATCTGGAAAATTTTAAAGAAAGTGGAAAAATCAGTTTGATTATCCAAAACTACTAACGAAATTCTTTGATATCACCTGGACTAAATAATTTATTTACATGAATAATGTAATTTTAGGCAAATTAAGGTAGTAAATCAATTTTTTTTGGAAATTAATAGTTGTCTAAAATTTTAATACGTTATATCCTTAGATTTAATATTTGATATATAAGATCAAAATATGTAATAGTATACGTTAATTATGACTAGCGTTTGTTTGTTATAGTTGGTGTATATAACATTAGAAAATACGTGATACGTGTCACTATCCCGAAAGTCGCCAAACAGGCGCCAGCAGTTTAGAGAACAAACTTTACACGTCGCATATACTGAGTTATAAAGAAAGATTTTATACGTAAAAGAAATAATACGTCGGATATTCTTTGTCCGCCGGATGTGAAGATATTTGATCTAAACAAAGCTCAAAATACCAAATCATATTAAGTTATAAACTGCATTCAATGTAATCCGGACCATGAAAAGTTTTCTGATACACGATTTCTTTATAAAATAATATAGTTTATCAAAAAGTTTAAAAGAATTTTGAACGGCACATGGCGAATACTTTAGATATGCTTTCAGCGATTTTCAAATGAAGCTTTTAAGAATAAAATCAAAACAAAAAAATACAATTATATATTTATTGATAACTATTGATAGTTGAATTAACTCTTCTTAATTTTATTCGAATAACAAAATAACTTTTTGGTTACAACTAATATAATATGAGTGTAAGATTTTTTGAAATTATAACATTATTTATAAAAACATATCAACTTTTTAATAAAATTAACTAATGTTATTTTATAAATGAGCGTCACGCAAATATTTAATTTTAATTAATTTGAATGATAGCAATTTTAACTGCACATGCATACGGTTTGTATTATGCAAAGTAATAACATAATATATAATTGTTATACTATACAAACTGTAAGTTCAGCAGTACGCGATAGAACACATGTGGCTTGCAAATGTAATCGTCTACAGACTTTTAGTGAATTAAATAAAACTCTTGCAACTATTCTTCAGAATAAAAAAGAAACTTTTTTTTTTATACCGATTTTGTAGAAAATGTTTAAAATTTTACGATTGTAGTTTTAATCGAACGCACCAACTTAACGGTATGTCCGTTAAGTTGTAAGCAGCTGTTGCACAAAACTGAATTGTTTACTACTGCAGCTACATAGTTTTTGAAAATAAACTACGGCAGTCAGTCGACTACTGTCTGCCTCTAGCAATAAAATGTACATAGTCTTAAAGTTTTTTCTTTAGTCTTATGCCACCTCTCTACTCGTTTGTAACGAATTAAACTTCTCAAATTAAAAACTTTTACTTTTCTACATGCCAAAAATAATCTGACATTTTGTCACGTCTGCACAATAGCCTCGACAAATCAACCTGTAAAAACTTTATTAGTTTTATGTACAAAAAGTACAGTATTCACTCACGTTTCTCCCTTTGGACAAATTAGTTCCCATGCCATGAGTGTCACATAAGTAGGCAATGTTATCCTGGTTTGTGTTTTCACATCGCGTTTTATTTTTCGAAAAAATCGTGTTGCCAATTATTAAAAAATTGTTAAAAAGAAACAAATATTATAAATACAATATAAAGCAGGAAATTTAATGATAAAAAACTCGATTTTTGGAACCACCCGGCGATTGTTCGACCATACTCTATAGCGACCCCGTTTACGTTCGGTTTCCAACTGAACAACGTTCGCTTGAAGGCGACGACCGGTAGCGGTGCTGCTGGCGCACGCGGTGGTAACGTTTCCCTTATTAGTAAGTAAAAATAAATACCCACCGGACCATGATAGTACCCCATCCCCTCTTTAAAAATGTCGTCTCTACGGTTTGACTTCAAAATATGATAGGGAAAATGAAAGTGTTCGGTATTACTAAAATTGAAATAGAAAACTTGGTGGAATGATTTTTATTTGGTTGAATATAAAATTTATATTTATATTTAAACTGATTTCATTTAATAAAATCAGTCTTAAAAGGCTTTGCAAAAAATGACTTCATTTAAAATAATAAATTATTTAGAACGATTTTCTAAAAAACTATTTTTATATCCATTTTAAGAGTAAATATTCAATAATAATCACTTTAAGAATATGACAAATACAAATGTTAATTTTTAATGGTTACTATATAATACAACTATAGAACTGTTAAGCTAAAATAATTTATAATTGAATTTGTATTATAAATTCAAATGTTCAATAATTTTTATTTTAAAACAACAATTTTCTTTTTTCATTGCTATGAAAATATATTTAACAGAGTCAACATAATAATAATTATTTATATTTTAAAATACATTTTCAATAAATGCGAGTTTTTTTTCATAATCATAGTTTAATACAACGTCATTTGCTCTCATCCGTTAGAATTTATCATCAAAGTTAATGAATTAGCATTTTATCTTGTAAAGCTGACATAAAAATACCGTAATCTGGGTATTATTATTTTATATTAAAGTTGAGAGTGTCATAGTTCGAAAATGATGAAATAATTTTTGACTGCAAACATAAATACATATGATTTAAAAAATTAATTTAAACGGCTTAAAAGTTTTAACATATAATGAATAAAAGCCTTAACTAAACATTTTAAAACATATCAGGTATGATTTATTGTATCCATTATTAATACTAACTTCGCATCAATGGCGATAAGAAAGGGCTATACCACATGCTAACATGTGGCAAAAGGTAAACAATGAAAAAATGATTATACTCCCATTATGCAAACTTTGGTATTTTGAGTCATGCATTGAAGTCCCCTTTTTCGTTTTGTAGAGGAATCACATAGTTTTATTTTATTACAAACGCATTTAGGATTAGATTTATAACTAAAGTTTATATTTTCTACTTTTTAATATCTCACTAGTGGTTCTCATGGGAATAGTTCTTTTTATTCGAATCGATTTTTTCAAATAAAATGGATGAGACTTTTACTTATCTTTAACGGGTGTCGATAAAAATCATTGACATTAAACTTCATTTGGCCTGACTTTAAAGGCAAACTAAACGATAAAACGACACGATCGTCGTTTACTTTAGATTCGAATAACGACAGTTATTTCAAAGTATAGCCTGTATAGCCTATCGCCTAAAAATAAAATAATCTCACACTCTAAAATCATGGTTTTATAGTTTTTAATCTAAAAAAATTCAGTAAAGAACTAGTAAAACATACTTAAAAATTTGAAAGTATAATGCAATAAATTTTGTATCTCGACTTTTCTTAAGTTTGATAATTCATTATATAGTGATAATGACTTTCCAAAGCTATTATTTTATGTATACGTAATACATAATAATTTAAGTTAAGCTTCAATTAAATATGAAATATGTTTGCATAAAATATTAATCATTTATAATAAATAAATATATTTTTATAATACCTCAATCAAAACCATTTATTTTTACCTTTTTTTATTTAATTAAAATTGAAATTAGTTTTCATTTAGGTTAATTGACGCATATTTTTTTCACTTTTCATTGTATGATCTTAACATTTGTTTACACTTGAATTGGTATTTTTGTACAACTAACATAAATTACAACGTGTGTTTATTTGGCCAACGACATTTTAGTTATTTCTTTTTCAAAGGGTGACATTAACAAATAGTATGCACATAGTTTGTCTGGTTTTTTTTTTGTATTTGGGTGGCACATGTATGGTGACAAATAGCTAAAGATAATATTTTCTTAACGTATAAGATGTGATGGATTCCACATGATTCTTAACATAATATTTTTATAATATTTATACACTAATGTTTTGTATCGATTTTTAACACGAATAACCAATATAACTATAATATTTATTACTGTTATAGTTGATTGAGAACTATGAGAGAGCATTTTTATCCAGTACTTTTTTGTTGTTAGACAAGGAAACAGGAACAAAAACGACGGGTGGTCCCCTTTAAACATTTCATTGTGAACGAACGTTTTAATTTCACAAACTCCAATCATCTCTAACCCACATAGTCTTTTAAACAATTTGTATAATAAAACTAAGACTTAAAACTGAACAACCATTTTAGTGAGGATACATAAAACAACTTATTAGCTGTCGTTAAATCGTCAAGTATATTATTAGTGTTTACTCAACCTCGTTATAAGTAAACGCTAAAAACATAATTAGATATTTTCATTTGAACAGTAGTACTAATAGATCAAACGAACTGCTGTTTATATTAGTTCTAAAGTATAAATTACATTTCTGTAAAATAAAATTGTAAACAATGTTCAAATCTAAGTGTAGAATGAAATGCAATAAAGGAATATTCATCAGATATTTGTAATAAGACTATTTTTACAAACATTCAAATTTCGAAGCGAGTAAGTAGTTTCATATCAAATTCGTCAGGCTGAAAAAAATAATTACTAAAGTAATAATAAATTCAAATTCTTATCAATTAACAAAAAAAGTACTTTATAATTCTAATATACCATGAGAATTGTGTCCATTCCTAAGTTATATTTTAAAAAATGATATTCTAAAAATGTCGTAATTTTGTACATTTTTGACAAATTTATCAAAGTTATAATTTATACACTGCCGTTAAATAAAAATTTACGTAATTTTGTAGTAACTAATAATAATAATATATTCATTTGATTTATAAATAATGCTATTTTTAGAAAAATTGAAATTCAAAGACAAATCAACATGCATTAGCCACTCGGCTCGAAATATACAAAGGGACCATATATTTTAAGTTCGAGAAGCTCAACTAACATGATAGATTGTTACAACTTCTGATTGGCGTATTGCACAATATATTACACATTTCTTTCCTTATAATTTTGTAACTATTTCAAAATTATGATAATTCTTACTACTAATAACATTTTATTAATGCAGTTTTGATATAATCTTGAAAACGTTATAAAAAAAATACCTGTATTAAAGTTAATAGAAAATACGAAATAAGGCTTATAAAAATACATTAAGAATACATGATGAATATTGTAATATAATATANAATCCCCCCGTACACTTCCTCCACCACAAGGAAGGTGAGTGGGTGAGGCGGGGGGGGCCCAGCTCTCTCCAAATTACCCTACTTATATATAATAAAATTTCAATTCTAAGTAATATTTTATGAATTAGTGTTTGCTCAAGGAGCTTTAAATTATACGAAATTACCGGTATAAACTTTAAATTAGTCAACTAGTTTCTTTTTTTTCTTAAAATATATTTAAACGTTTGGTAGTCATAAAAAGTTTCAAATCGTTTAAACGCCCTACACAAAAGTAAACCCAAGATGTATAAATAAAAAAGTAGCGTTTCTCAAATAGCCAGTTTCTTTTACTACTTAACGGCCAAAACTAAAATAAATACACAAGCCATTTAACGCAAGTTAAGGAAAAATAAATAAAAAAGTTTAATGCTGAAAATTCTCACATTGGATGCACACTACTATATACATACATATATATATATATATAAATGTAGATTAAATGCAGTGAAATGAAAAATTTAAAATTCATATTTTTGAATAATGATACCTTGAAAGTAAGTTTTCGTTTGAGTATGGATAAATGATTGAGTAACAAAAATAATGTAATATATTATTCAATAACAACTGACGGAAAATGGTAAATTTACATCAACTGCGGATACATTTTAAATCAAAAAGTAGTATTCGAGTAATTTAATAACCCAGCTGTTTAATTTGATACGCGTATTAACAATAACGTTGACCAGGTCGATCCCCCAAACACTGTGTGTGTCCTCTGACACTGAAACTCCTGCACAGATGGCTAAACACCGGTCATATTACACACACAGCTCACACCATGTAATATGGGGTTGTTCGGATATCGATTTACCAGTTGCAACAATTATCACTCTATCCAACCCATTTCTAAAAGATTTTTTCGGTTAAAGAAATGCACAGCAAAGTAACAAATTCACTAAAGAACTATGAACTGCTAATATTCTGATAGATATAATTAAACAAGTTATAACCCTACACTGTACATAAGTGTTATTGCAGATACAAATATTATGACATATTAAGTGCTTCATATTCTATTTTAATTGTTTGTCATGGTATTGTAAGACATCAACTCTATCAGCCGGTCAATATACCATATCCGTTTAAGGTTCTACTGTTAAGACCGTGAATTATTCATTCTTTGCTTAGCCTCAATAATTGACATATAACGGTATGGACATTTAAAATATGACTTGTATATGAATGATTTTATTTAGTTTTATGATGGTTAAATGGAGTCAATTGTAAATATGGAATATTATATATTACATCAATAGACCGATTTTAAATCTGAAAAAAAAATTGTTTTTAAAAGAAAGATAACCATTTAAAACTTTTTATTTCGATGAATCAGTAATACTGGTTAATATAAAATTTTAAAAATTATTTAGGTTTTTTAGTATATTTTCTATCTGTGTTAATAAAAAAAATACTATTAATCAATGAATATGTACATTTTGTGTAATAAAAAGGAAGCATCTAAGGGATTTTTTATACAATAGATTTATATTAACTATTTTTTAATTTAAATTATTTTATTATAGATTAAATTGGCCACATTTTTACAAACTGTTTGTGAACTCAAATAATTAAAAGATTCTATACAATTTACTGTATACAATTTAGTATTACCATATAATTATATTATTTGGCGATGTATTTATACTAAACACTTTTTAAAAGGTTTTAAATATTCGATAAAAAAAAATGTGTATATCGAATAATATATTCTTAAGTATAAAATAGCTTGAACAAAAGCTCCTAACAAATTTAATTAAAGAAGTATGAAATGAAGTAAGTTCAAAAGGGCTTAACTTTAAGGTTTCATAAAATCCAATTGAGTTGTACAAAAACTATAATGGGTAATTTTTTTTTTTTTTTGTAAACTTAAAATATGAGTACACCATCATATATATATATACATATATTATAAGTACACTATCGTACTTTTAAATAATTTTTAATGAAATCTATATAAAAATTTTTATGTGGAAGCTATTGTTCATATTATTTTAATGAAGTGAAATAATTAATTATTTCTAATTTAAATATTGAAAACTTTATTATATAAACATTTAGTATAATTTTGACACCATGAATTTATGAAGTCATACATATATAGAATGATCAATAAGTAAGGAAACAGTTCAATTGTTACAAACAATGAGAAGAGTAAAAACACGTTTCTTTACTTACTGAACACTCCATATATATATAAAATAATAACTTTTTTTTTTTATGGAGTGTTCAGTATGTAAGGAAATAAGTTTCTTTTGTTTTCATTGCTTATGACAATTGATATGTTTCCATACTTACTGAACACTATGTATACACGAAGAATACAATGATTACACTTTATCATGATAAAAACAAAAAATTACTATTTTTTTTTTTGTATTCTGTAAAATTATAAAGGAGATTCTCATAAAAGATAATGTTTTCGCGTCATGAAAATAATTCATGTGAAATTGTGCATAACGATATAATATTATTGTTGACTAGAAATTACGCATCAAATGCGCATTTATCTTTTTATATCCATTTTTTTGATACTTATAATTGTTAATATTATGTCCCTTAATTGCATAATTATGATATACAGGGTGTTCAGTAGGTAAGGAAACAGATAAATTGTTATAAATCATGAGAACAATAGAAACTCATTTCCTTACTTACTGAACAGCCTATATATTTAACATAGTCATTATGAGTTTAAATTGGTATTATTTTTTTGTTCTATTATTCTGCAACTGTTGCTTCATTCGGTTCTTTTTTAAACTTTATTGCATAGATATAGTTTTTCTGTGCTGTGTCGCACATGTCAGTGAGCTTTATTTATTAACGAGTAATAGAGTATATTGTGTTGCCTAACAAACTCCTTTACATTAGGTAATTTATGATTTTGAAAATTAAATAATTCTCGAAACGTTTAAAATGTTTTCATTAAACATTTAAAATTAATTCATTAGATATATTTAACTATTAAATAATTCAAAATTTAAACATCACTTCCTTATAGTTTATTGTTCAACTAAATCATAAATTTATGATTTCATTATTATTATTATTTTTTTTTAATTATTTATTATCATTTACATTTAATGTTTTGATTACTGACAAATATTAAAATGTTATTGGCATACATTTATAATATAAAGATTTTTTATTTGAAGTATCAGCTAGATTATTTAAGAGAACGCAAGATTTTAATGCGTACTTTAATAGATTGATTAGATCACTCAAAAACACTGATTTTCTATGTCGAACGCGTTTATCTTTATATTAATTAGAGAGTTGTCAAATGCAAAATGCAATCGATACGTGTGTCCAGATAATTGGAAGAGAGAAAGTCGAAGGGTATGTTCCATGTAAACGAGACTGGTCGTCACTGTTATTGTTTGTCTTGCGGTAAATCAGTAATCTATGTTGACACACGCGGTTACATCGGCTGCAAATTGTTGCGGGTAACCATGGATACCATATACACTATTTGAACAAATGTCTACCGCAGTGGTCGTTTATTAACCATTTCCGGATGCAATACTATGCAGTGTCGACTATTGTTTTGCTATGTAATAATTACAAGTGAAACATACCATTCTTTCGATTAAGTAAAACTACAGGGTACTCTTGAAGAGCGTAAACGTTGTGACCGGAAGTCGTTTAAGATATCGGTAGACAAAGGGTGTTAAGCGCAATTGGGACCGAGATAGGAAATAATGTGCTGTATGTTTTCCCATAATAACATTCCAAAACGTGGTTTAACTCCTTCAACCGTCACTAAACTATCCAACAGCCCGAGAAAATAAAGACAACTGCAGCATAGCGCCGTGAGCATAAAGGGCTCATAAACACGACACGATGTTTTCAATGTTAGAATATAGCATTGTGTTTGTCCAACACGCGCACGTTTCCCTCAGCGAAACGCTAATGAAACTAAATATCCATGAGAGACGCTTACCCCTGACAGCATCGTAATAAGATCATAGGGCAGGGGAGAAGAGAGGGCAGAAGAAGCAAACGTCGCCATGTCGGAGGTTTTAATGACACGAACGCAAACAGCCGAGGGGTGATAAAAAACGGCGTTGCATATGTAAAAGGGGAAGGTAACTTTGGGTATTTTACTTTGTAAAATTTATTTCAGGAATCTGAATTCCAAGAATTTTAAAAAAACTTTTAGATTATTCTCATGCATTATTCAATTTTTTTAGTATAATACATACCTTCCGAACATTCTTAAAATAAAATGAAATGCAATAGCATTTAAATGGTTATTTTTAAGTGAAAATTGAACTTGTATGTATATACGAAAAATCTAGATGATAATGAAATTTACTGGGTTACTTGAATATTCCGTAAAAGGAAGCTTTTTAAACTAATTAAAATCTCCGAGTAAAACTTTTAGAAACATTATTCATTCAAAATAATTATCTTGTTCGCAATATGCTTTATGAATTCGAATACAAAATGAATATGTGGGAAAAATATAAAAGCTCTTTTACACATTAAACCTTAACGCTATACAATTTGTTTCCATTGTTTAATATTATCATGTCATATTAAACATTGGAACGTTAATTTTTATAACAGTTTTTTATTAGCTTTTGTTTGAGAAAGGCTCTTGAGAGTGAAAGCGTATTAAAAGTATAAATTTGAATAGCTTTCAACCACTTTCAATTCGTTTAAGGCGATAATAAAGAGATTTTTCATAAAAGTGTCTGTACAGAATTCGTATTTTTTTTTTTTTTTTTTATAAATTTATTTATTGCACGTTGTATTCAGAAGTTCTTCTTCTGTGCGCATGGCGGCTGAATATGCGACAAAAACGTATTTCCAGTTATCACCGTCCCTAAATAACGTACGATGTACAACAGAGCTTTATAGAAGAGGTTATCGCTACAGATTTATATTATTATACATATACATAAACCTTATACACGCCAAGCTATGTAATGTGTTTATTTTTTTTTCCTCGGAAAACACATACGGTCGTTATTTTATTACATTGTGGAAGCAAACGCGTTTTGCATTCCGAGTGCAGACCAAATAAAAATACGATTTTGTCCCGTTATGCGTTTAATGGGAAATTATGGTTTTCAGTAGACATAACAGAAAGTGTAGGAAAATTTCCCGACGATGTCACCGATGTCACGTTCCCCAGATAATTACAAACTTACAATGCTTGCACCACTTTCAATTTCAATAAAAATTTAACTCTCCATTAGAGATTCAAATATGATAATTTCCACTGTAGAAATAATCTATTTATAACTATTTCCATAAATTTTAGTTTTTCTCTGTTCAAGTTATAACACTAAATGAAAATTTTAACATAAAAACATGAATTGTATAAAAAAAAATTGAACGCGTATAACTTTTAAAATTACTAACAAATATCATCAATTTTCAAAAAGATATAAGTTAATTTTATTTTGGAAAAAATTTTCATTTTGGTCCAATTTTGATAAATCAAATTATCAAATTTTTTTAGTCTAATAACAATACTCAGTTAATCATTAAGTAAAATACACTGTTTACAGTAAAACAATATTATTTTAATTCCATTTCAACTATTATGTACTTTTATTGAGGTAATTAATAAACCATAATGCTTCATTTTTTTGTATATTTTACAAAAGAAAAAAAAATAGCAAAATATAGTAAATTGACATTTTTTAAAGACTATATGTGTTAACTTTAATGTAATTCAATTCAAAATTAAGAATTTTTCTATAAAATATTTATGAATTCAGCTATTATATAGGAAAATTTAAGGTTCATTTCACTACATAATAATTTATATTGATTCAATGATTGGGAAATATAATTATTTTCGTAAAATGATGACTACACTAAATTATTTTTACCTAAACTGCAATCATTAAAAAAAAAAAATGTTTGATTTACTTAATACATCTCATTATCAATATAATGAGTGTTTTTTTCGTAAATTTACAATACTTTCAACAACTTAGGCTGAACTGTTGTCAAATAACTTCTTATTCGTGTTTTGTTTCAAAAATGTTCAATTGTGTTCCCAAAATATTTTCAACAATGGAAAATTTGGCCACAATATGTCATTTACGTTCATAATTTATATTATTGCACTTTAAACTGCTTCTCAGTAATCATAAATTGTCGGAATTATAAAATACTGAAATACGTGAGTATTTGGGTTTTGTTGGTAAAGGAACAATGTTTGGTCGTTATAATTTTTAGTGCCAAATATTACTATTTTCCCTCCTCAAAAGTGGTAGTTGTTAAAAAGTTTTAATCCCAAAAAGACCGGATAAAAATTTTATATTTTAAAAGAAATTACAAAGTTTTACATAAAAGGGGACTTTAATCGAATAAAAGCTCTTTTATCTCTTGGACACGAAAAAGTAATCTTAGTTAGGGGTTTTATAGTGGGAATCAAACAAATTTTAAGATAATATGCAAGTCACCTGAACTGTACTTTATAAAATAGTTTTAGAATCTTTGCTTTAAATACTTTAACAAATAAAAAAAAAATAACAATGTAAATGAAAAAGATTTTTTTTTTTAATAATAACAAATTAATTGTATTTTATTTTTTGTGATTCAAAAAAAAAAAAAATTTTATTGTTGAAGAGAATACACAATTTTAACTTTTCAACATCTGCTTACAAGTTATTATTAATATTATAGTATTGATATGAATTGTGATATACTCATTATTATTGTAAATTTTTTCTAGAAAATAATTAAAGAAATTTAAACATATTCACAAGAATTATTTTATAATAATATCCTTTAGAATATGTCTTATTAACATTGCTTGAATTAATACTTCGAACAGGTCTAATGTTTAAGTTAATAACCAAAATGGTGGGCTTAAAAGATACTATAAAGGTTGTATTAAAAGCTTATAAATTTAATACGATGTCAGTTATTGGTTTTTGGATGAAATATTACAACCACTTAAATATGTTTTGTGGCTGATAATAGCTCGGAAAGGTTAGACGGTTAATAATCGCAAATAATGTAATTAATGGGCATCAATTATAACAATTACTCCACATGGTTTCATAGGTGATCCCTTAGGTACAATTTCGTTTTACGTGGTACTACAACAAATAATATTAACATTAATTACATTTTAAAAGTGATATAATAAAATCAAATGATAAACTGTTATAAAAATATATTTTTTTATTAGATCAAAAAGATAAAAATTACATTTTTAAATAATGTACTTGTAACAGAGTATTTTTTAACATATAGACTAGGTGGTATTAATGCCTAGAGAAAAATCATTGCCATGTAGTGGTAAATACTAGCGAAATAAAATTAATTAGCAACTTCAATGTGTTTATTCGTGTAATGGATCTTCCTTTTAAATATTATTGTGACCCTATAGCTAATTCCTCAGTGTTAGAGCCTATTAAATATATACAAAATTGGAAAAGGATATTTATAAGAGAAAATTTCTACGTTATATGAGGCAGTGTACATTTTTTTTATTTCCGAGAAAGTTATACTCGAACACACCTTGAAAATATTTATTCATTAGTGCTACTCAGTGGAAATTACTTGTAAATGCTCTGACTTGTATGTATGTGTTTTTTAATTATATTTAACAAACAATTAATGGTATGAAAAATTTTAATAAAAAGAATAATTTTATGAATCATATTAAAACGACTATATAAAAATGTAAAACATATAGTTGAATAAAATAAATAATTTAACATTATTTACTAACCCAAACTAGCTTTTCCAAGTATAAGATGGGACAGTGAGTATCAAAATCTTTAGTACTATGATGCTAATTATTTTTAATACAGGTGTACAATACATATATATTTAGGTACTATATGTTTTAAAATAAATTAAATAAAAGCCCCAAGGGTGTAATTCGAGGGAGTTAAAGGAGAGGTCATTTTCTCTAGGTCATCTGTTTTACCCTAATTATACTATTAATAAATAGCGTTAAATGTGTACAGCGATTATGAAGTGGGTCCGAGCATTATAACAAATTATATTGAACTTTTCAGCGAATTATTTTAAAGCTTGTTTTTTTTTATTACGATAAAACACGCATTATAATACTTAAAAATATCATAACAAAAAAGAACAGTTCTCTTTGATGGCCCGCCTTTGGGATAGTAGTGATGACGGTGAAATTAATAATCAAAAAAGTGAATAAGCAATAAAGCCGCTTCCTGAACATTGTTGTTCATCTAAAAATCAGGACTTATCGTAGGCTTTGTTTGCTAAAAGTAATAGATAATGCCTCAGCACGAAGACTGGATCAAGGGGTGTATATTGTTATAACAAAAGAATAGAGATACAATACAAAAGACACTCGATGAAAGGCAGGCAAATGAGAACTTTTTTCTCTTTCAATAAATACATCAGAGAGCTGAGAATAGTTTCTAACGATGCATTTTTTCCATAAAAAGAATTCCCATAATAATGAAGCAATTTTTTCAGATAAAAAAATCCTAGTTAACGTTAGTTTTCAGTTATGTATATAAGATCACTTTTTATTGTATGGTTTGCCTATTTTAATATTAATTTATTTTAATACTGATTTTTATTGAAATTACAAATATTCACATTAGTATCAACTAAACGCAAATAAAATAAAATTAAGAGAGAAATTATGGCTTTCATAATTTTGAATTAACTAATCAAAATTTTTTGAATACAATATTAGTCAAAAATTTTTTTCATTGAAGTAAAGAATTTGGATTTAAGTAAAAATAAAACTGAAATATAAAATAAGATAATATTGATGGAGAAATCTTCCGTGGTATTTATTGTTATCTTATTCTTTAGAGTACTTTTATAATTCATGAATTATTTATGCACTACTCCTTTTAAAAACAATCGAAATCTACTGGATTTATAGCAGCTGGTATGGTCAACTGGACAATGAAAAACTCCTTTCAAAAATGGCAAACGTACATAGTTTAAAGAGCTTTTAACGGTGTAACACAAATGACCATCATTAAACGATCTTAAATTGGTTGAAAATAGTATATATATTTTATTAAATTAATCCCATGGTTTATTTTAAGGGATTTTAAATGAAAGTCCATATAGTTGAGATAGTGATAAACTACGAATTTCTCTTAAAATAATAAGAAGGTGGTTATTTTTATTTTACAATTATTTTAATGACTACAATCAGGTTTAAATAAATATTTCAAAACTTATCGAATAAATGTACTCAAGTATTTTTTATAACATATATCATAAGAAGTTAATTACTAATTAATAAACGAAATATTTAATATACTCATACTAATTTAATGTCATATGAATTACAAAAATTTTCAAATTTTTAATTTTTGAATTAACGAGAATAATTGTATATGCACTTAATTATGACCAGAAGCGTAGGTATAGATTATTCATGAGGGGTAGGGTTGAATATATAATCCTCTGCTCTTTTTTTTAATCTTGTTTGATTACGTGTAAACAAATTTCGTAATAGTTGTGTTTGAATTCCGCTAATATTTCATAACCCCCTTTACATACTCCTCTGATTATGATCATCAAAGATTTGCATATTCTTAGTGAAAATGACATATTATTGTGTATTTTTATAAATAAATATTTTAACGACCATTCAAATATAATTCATATAATATCCTAAAATCTTATAAAATTAATTAAGAGAGATAAATAGTTGTTTTTTATCGATCCTGTGTGTTTAATTGTTTTTTGGAAGCGTTATTAATCTTTTTGGTCGTAAATTATTTCATACGGAATTAATTAAATTTGACATTTTTAATTATTTTATAGATTAATTTTGAAAAAGTTTAAATTAAAACAGATATCTGATGAATAATTAACTAAATATATTTAAATTACGAATATAGATATACTGACAATAAAAAAAAAATATTTTCTCAAATTTTAAACCTTTTATCATTCCTTGTATACATTGTTTCCACGTGAAAAAAATTCTTTAAATATATCTAATTATTATCTGTGTATTAGTTTCATACTTACATAAAATTATAAATTATAAATGATCATTCATCTGAAAAAACCATTTATTCATCCTACAACTTAGTTAGTGCCAGTTATTCAAAATACAGCCAAGTAAATTATTTAACTATCACATTAATTTTAGATTTAGTAGCATTATTTCGGAAAAAAGTTCGCTTTGTTAAAGACTTAATAGCATTTTGGAAGAGTATTCATAATAATATACGGTTTAATTTTTATTTATTAAAACTTTCCTCTTTTCTTAAAAAAACTTAGAGAAAAACGAGGCTATGGCTTTATTCATTGTTCACGTAATAATACGCACGGATATTTATCACAGTTATTACTATGATGAGTTTTACTAAAGTTTTTAATGTAATAAACAATAAAACTAAAAATTATATTATTATATTAAAAATGAATTTTAATCTTAAATCGTATATTATATTTAGTCAATATTTTCATAATTTGGTAAGTATTGATAATTTTAAAATGTGGTTTAAACTCTTAAAAATGAAAAATTGTTGAACTTGATATCATTTATTTATCAATTTATAGCGATATTGAAAACATTTTATAGAGAGAGTCTATATATTACTGTAACCTTAACTAATATCTTTGCATTAATATATATATATAATATCTTCACTTAGTCACACTATAAGTGCTGAAAAAAAAGTCATTTCAATTATTACTTAAATATGATAAACACTATAAAGCATACAGGGTGTTCAGTAAGTCAGGAAACGGGTTTCTATTGTTCTCATTGTTTGTAACAATGAGAACAATAGATACCCGTTTCCTGACTTACTGAACATCCTGTATAATTTGTATGCTTCCCAGTAGTCACAATTATTGTAAAAAAAATTGTTCTTAAGGTTAGATTTTATAGTTAACAATTAAAAGTTTAATGAAGTCTATATAAAACTTTTACTAGTCGACAACCATTTTTGTATTGTAACTTTTTGTGATATTAGAAATTGAATATTTAGAAAAAGGTGAGAAGCCCGTTAGTGTTTAACCAAACTCTATTATTACCATAAAGCACGCAGAAGAATTCTTCTACGAGTATTTGATTAGATTATGATAAAGAAAATCATCCTCTATATATATTATTTAATGTATTCTTACATAATAATAAATTAAAAATTTGAATAAATGTTCAATAAATTCAAATAACGTTAGCAAAATTTTAATGGGCACCAATTAAATTTTTTTTTTTTAATTTGTCTGTCTGTTAGTAAGTTTAATGTTAATTTTAAATTTTATAAATAATTAATTAATAAACTAACGAACCTATTTGTATAGTTAAAATGAAATATTTTTTAACATAATACATTTAAAAGAATTTTTGAAAAATAAAACCTTATTTTTCATGAACACGGTGAATGATTTAAGAAAACGATTACACAAGCGTGCATTTTTGTCAAAGTAATTTAATTTTAAAAGATCAGGTAAGTACAACAGTTTATTATCTTTAAGCCATATTTGTCAAGTGTTTTTGTGAGTTGTTGAAAAATAAAGTGTTTTGTGTTATGAAAAGCACGTCTTATCTTTTAGGTATACATTTTGAAAGGGGCAATGGTGCAACGAAACTCTGTACACATTTAGCACAATATACAGTAATAATTTATAATGTATTTGTACAACAGAATAATTAACACACTTCCGGTACAAACAACTATGAAAATATGTCTACGGACGAAAAATTGTGAATCAACACCATTAGATGAAACGGCCTTTATCTTTCATCAACTGTTTGTGTACAGTGTAACTTAAAAAAATATTATGAATTCAACAAAGAAAAGAAACTGACAACAGCAAAACTTATGATGAAAATTAACCCTTATAATTCCAACAAGTTCCAAAAAATTAATTTAATATACAAGGCCAGAGTTTGTTGTCTGTTATTGAATTACAAATGAAGGAAAATGGGCAAGTTTTTAACAAACCAAACGACAACAATGAAACTTTAAAACTTTTATTAATTATTTATTTTTATATCAAATATGAAGACGTATTTTTAATTTATACTGTTACTTTACCATAGTAGATCTCAAAATTTTAAGACCCCCACAAACAGTATTTACTTTGCCAAGTATTTTTACTTAGTTATCAAAAATACAAATGTATCAGTGTGATTTGTGCTGTATTACGAATAAATGTAATCTTGTGATAACAGTCATTGCAAATAAAACTATCATAATAGACAGTTGTACGTTTTTATTGGGATGATCTAAGAAGGATATCATGTATGTGAGCTATGGACGAGGAATATGATATAATATAGTAAGACTATACAAGTAAAAAAATGCCTATTTTCTTGTATATGTAACTAGTGCAATAGTTTACAGAACATGACAAAAGGATGAAATTAATGTCTACTAACAATTATTGACTACATCCTACGAAAGCGATTACGTATGAGACAATTTTCATTTAATGTGTTTTTTTACATTATAATAAATAAATAAGAAAAATATTAAAGATCGAGAAGATTTATGTGCTACGGCGAGATACGACTGTTATTATAAAATTATACTAGTCATCCTTCGTTTTAATATTATTTTATTTGAATTTTTTAAGCTTTTACAATTTGTTACATAAATAAAAACAAAAATTTACATTTTGCTTAATTAGAAAATAGCTTCATGCCTTTTTTATTTGACATATAATAAATAAAGACTATTCAAACCTATTATATAGGCTCATACTACATGTAGGTTTATATATCAATTATAGATAAATTCAACTGTCTTAGGAAGTTAAATTTCTATTTGTTCGTTTTATTGGAAATTCATTAAAAAACAAGTGAAAATAATTTTAAACTTACTTTATACATTTTATTTTATTTAAATAAAAAACATTATTACAATACAAATTAAGGAAGTATATATTTTGTAAATAATTAATGAAAAATATTCATTAAAATAATGACCATTTAAATAAATGGATCACAAACGTAAAAACTTAATAGTTTATTAAAATCTTCTGACGAATATTTAAATATACAACTGTAAAATTGATCGTGAATTATGAATTTGACCAAATAAAAAATATTTATTATCAAACTACGACTTTTGTCTAATAACACCTTAGAAATACCACAGGGGTCAAAGGACACGTCAAGAACATAAAGGTACCTATAGAATGATGAATAAGTAACGACTATCAAAAGGGTATGCTTTAGAGTTTGTAATAGCCTTGAGATGACGGATAAAAAATATGGTGTTGAGTAATTTAACTTCTATTGATAACGATATATAAAATGAACGTAGGTACCAAAATGGCGTGACAGAAGCACAAGAAAGTTAACCATACACTGTTAAGACAAATAATAAAATCAACAAACAATTTAAAACTGACATAAATGAATAGTATTATGATTTGAAGTAAATTTGTCATTTCATTTGTAAAGATCATTAGAAAATAAAAAAATTATTTTCAATAAACTATAAAGACATTATTTATAACTATTATTTACACAAAATGATTATTTTTCATATTTGTATTCATTTTAAAATCGTTGCTTTATTTGCAACGATGTTGGTAAATTTTAGCAGAAAAATAAATATATCAAGGGATAAATAAAATGATATTAATGAAATTTTTTTTAATATAAATTTGTAAAATTAATGGTTTAGAAATATTTATGGTAACTCTATAAAATGTAATGTTTTTTATGAAAAATATATTTAATGCTGTACATATTGTTAAATTTAAAAATAAATGTATGTCTATCACTGAGTAAATATTTGTAGGAAGTAGAAAATAGATAGTAAATATGATGTATTGAAAGATAACTCTAAAGGATTATCTTCGGTAGAGTTATTATGCAGTATTTCCTAACGGTTTTGCGTTAATTGACTACTTTATTTTATCTAAGTGCGACCATCTATTTTTTCAACTACAAAACGCGATTTAAACGTTCCGTTTGGTTGGTGGCGCGTAAAATCGGTCCTGAATTGACAAAAAGTAATGTTAGTGGCAAGTATACGAACAAGAAAGCTTTTTTAATGGCTACTAGATTTATCCCTTTCCGAAGGGGGAAAAATAAAAAACAAAAAATAACTTATAGAAAAAATAATAGAAAAGAAACACATATAATGTACTGTAACATCTAATTGAATAAGTTTTCTATTCCAATTAAAAAATAAGATGGTCAGACTATTGATAACAATTCCATTGTTATCAGACGTATTTATCTAAATTAGTGTTTTTGTATTTTTGTTATCCAATATGACTGATTTTTTTATTTGTTAATAAAGTTAAAACTATTTAAAAAGTATTTAATAAGTAAGACAAGAAGAAAATATTAATCAGTTTATATTATTTCAAAGAAATATTTAAAAAAATAAAATAAATGTGTTACAAATTAGGTTTTATTTATGAACAAATTTTTTCCATACGAATTTTAGTGATAGCTATTTAAATCTATAGACATTCATTAAAATGAAGTTCCAATTTTAAAACGAATAATAAAAACGTCAATTTTATGCTTACAACGTTTTATAACTAATCTTTTACAAAATAGGTGTACAACATTCCTAATAAATTGAGTTGTGTAATTTGAAATAACTTACACATAAAAGGGTCATTTTTCTTTGAAAGCTAACAACTGATATATTTATTGTAAAAAAAAAAAAAGAATAAAATGGCTAAAAACAGTTTCTCCCATAGATATATAAATTGGATTGGTTGTACTCTGGATCACAACACAATTTTATGCCTTCCCATTTTTGTCGAAAGTCCGAACAGGAAAAACCGAAGAAGTAATTTATATTAAAGACGAAGGGATTCGAACGACTTACAATTGTATTTCCCTGTTTCGGTCTTTACTTCCCCCAACCGCGATACGGAAAAGCTACTAGCAGCATTTGATGATTGATGTTTTACCGGGAAAATCCTATATACCTCGGCCGGATGTTTAAGAAATTCCGCAGGGTTCCAATACATACGCCATAGGCACAGGTGAGGGGTAACAGTGAAAACAGTATTTGCCGACTTATACCACGCGATCCGTTAGCTTTCTGTTCCGACGCGATAAATTTTAGTAAAGCGGTAAGATCCGACTCTTAAAAGTGGGATTGCTTTTGAGAACGTAAATCAAAATTCAACTACTTATTTGAGAGTAAATAAAACCATAAGAAAAAATGGTTTTTATTTTTCAAAGTTAACTTACACATGAATTGCTTTTAGTAGTCCTCATGCGATTAATATTAATTGTAATTGACAGTATAATTACAAGAAATGTTTGAAATAATAAAACTTTTTGCAATTAATAATGATTTTATTGCCTAGATTTAATGTTTGTTTTAAGTCCATATAGTTAGATAACAAAAAAGCAAAATTAACTGTAGAATAGCCAGTATTTTATAAAACTTAATAAGGGCTAAAGGTTAAACTACTATTTTATCGTTAAAACCTAATTCTCAAATTTTCAGTCTTTAATTATAATTAATTATAATCTTTATTATTGATATCTTATTACTAGTTGCGCAAGAGACGCTTTGTGATTGGACAATTAATACACAGTTGGTAACAGCATTATACAAATTTATCACAGCAATATACTAATGAAAATAGTTCAATTAAGAATAATGGTATAAATATTAAAAAAATATTTGAGAATTAATATTTAAACGTACCAATGAAACCTGTACCAAGGGGACACTGCCAAAAGTATAACTGAACTTTAAATACACAAAAAATAAACAAAGAAATTGAATTATTTTAGATATTCGTTCAGTCAATTTTATTTTAACGTGTAGTTTCAAAGGGTCGTTATAATATTTATAAGCTATTTTTCTGGTTGAAGAAGTTTCGATCCATGAATTTTTATCAAACGATTATACGACATGCCTATCTACCAGGAAAAAGACCTACTATAAAGTCTGTTCTGTATATTTTAAATACACAGCTAAATAACGTTCCAGTACAATTGGACAATATGTTATGAATATGGTAAATATTTTAAATCCCAAATAATCAAATATAAAGTTCAATTGTGAAGAGTTTTTTTTATAAATTAACCCAAAATACGTATTGCAAAGTGTAATTACACTCATTTATCCATAGAATCAAAGAATGTATCAGACATAAGTACTTTGAGGTCCAAAGTCTTTAAATCGAAACGTGAAACTACTAAGTCGAAAATGGTTATTAATGGACACTATCAAAAGTTTGTACAACTACTTAAATATAACTGTTTACATCGTAGAACAAATAACGATACACATACGTATAGTAAGATAGTAGAAATTTCTTTCCTCAGACAATTAAGTTGACCAACATGCGTGAACTTCAATTAAAACTCAAACACCAACATGCTAAAACTAAAGCATGTTAAGACATTGAAGTTAAATAAGATTTCACTTTTGATATGCTTTACATGGTTTATTTTCCAAGACGACTTAAATGTATAATTACTTTTATTAATTACGCTTATGCAATCAATAAATTTCTAGTGCCAGAGAATTTAATAAGCGAGTAAACTAATTTTTAGTATAAAAACGAATTTTTATCAGTATTTGTAACATCAAAAACATTCCACCATACCCTCATCAAATAGCACATCCCTTGTCATTGTTACGCTGTAAACTTTATTGGTATTGCCCTTTTGACATATTGTACTGCTATACCTTTATTGTTTAATACGATAAAATGAAGCACTATTTGAAATTAAACGAGGATTAAACTCATCAGCTCGCGTGGCTATGTCCAATGAAACATTTTAAATGAGTAATTCAAAAAGTGATTGTTAACAATAGTCTAATAACAGTAAGTAATATGTTAATTAAATATCTTCTACCTGCTATAGCATCAAAATAATTACCTCTGAAGTACTATTATTTATTAACAGAAAATAAATTATATTATACACTAGGAAAAAATGTGTAAATTAAAATCATTGAAATATAAAATACTTAGAGAAAAAATAATACAATAATAACTTATAATTTAGTTGCTCAATAATATAAAAAAGTTCCAAATTTATGAAATTTATATCGTAGTTATAAATGTACGAACAAATTTGAAGATGTCAGGAAAAAATGTTTTATGTCTTGAGAAAAAAGAAAAAGTGACCCGATTAAATATTTCATACCATTCACATGTATCATAAAGTACATATATAAATCATACGTATTTGACCGTTTGGAACCACAAAATTTATAAACTATATACAACAATAGGTCTCCTATCATAAGTTTTTGCTAAATCTCTAAAAATGTTCATAAATCTAATTTTCTTTAAACAGTTCAGACTCTTTATCATTTAATCAAAAATGTGTATAAAAGTATTTTTGAGAAAAGTTTTATTTTAATATTTATATTGAATTATGCAATACTTTATTTAAAAAAACAAAATAAACGAACTACCTAAGTCTCGATCACTTTTCAAAATAATCATGGCTAATACTTGATATCGCTTTTAAATATGATAGAAAATATAGCTGCTGTAAAAAAAAGACAACTTTCAAATATGAAAAAAATTGTGTTAAAATATAATAAGATATGAGGTAAATGTTTTATCAAAAAATAATAACTCAGGCTTTTTAGATATAAGAAAATGATACAAACAAAAAAATATTTTTAAATATAAATAAAAATGTCAGACCACAAGATTAAAAAACTTATATTTTGTTTAATATGCATGACAATGTTTTCTATTATCTGTTACAAAATATAGAAAAAGAGGAACTACGATAAACATCAGTAAGGGGAAGGTGATATTTGCTGGAGAATTCAATATCGGCGGCCGACATCCACAAAGAGTTGCAGCACAAAAGGTTGCACGGATTGTATCCATGACAACGTGCGGGCAACCCTCATTTGCCTAAGTGACCGCCGTTTGCTTCCCTACGCCAAATAATAATAATAATAATATGCATTTTCACGTCAGATCCTATATATAAATATAAAAAATTATATTACTACAACACTTACCCGAGCTAGTTGCTTTTGAAGTTTTGAATTTAACGTTTTTTCTCGCTGAACATTTCTTTTTTCAGCGATCAATTCCGACTCAAGTTTTACTACCTTTGCTTCCAAGTACTCCTAAAAAAATTAAAATTTCATGTTATTAATACTATACATCAAAATAATAGCTTTTTAATAATTAGGACAAATTTAATAGTATATAATTTAATTCTTTATAAAGATAATTTTTAAATTAACAATTGTATATTTTTAAGAGTAAATTATTAATTCATAATATAAAACAATAATTTATACTTATTATGTCGGACTGTTAGTACTTAAGTGTAGTAACTCAAAATTTACCATACTAACGCATTTAATTAACTTATCATTTTATGTTATTACAAACATTGTAAAGGAATTGTACATTTTTATTATAAGACACATGTAATCAAGTAATTAAAAATTTGCCCGTTTTTGATTACGACACTAGAGTATTTACAAATCGATGTATGACAAGTATTAAGATTAGATAAAACGCTAAGGACTATGCAATATATAATAAACTGCTCCAGTAGGAAGAAATTTAAACATTTATTTTTGTTTTTAGTTAATAGGTGAATTAAAATGTGTACAAATTATATTCATGATTACACAAATATTATAAAACTTATAAAATAGTCTGTCATAGTAACAGAAGAATTAAATATGCTGAAGTTTCTAAAATTTTTGTCCACGATTCTTTGAACTCATATCTAAATAGATCTAAAAATTGTAATAATTAAGTTCTTTGTCGTCGTCAATATAAAATAATTAAACACTTTTCAAGATTTAAAAACTAAAGACATTACTCATTTTCAAAAGTTTTCATGCTATAAGTCGTAAAATTAAATTAATAAACTTGACTTACATTTTTTAATCCCCAAGTCATTTTAATAAAAGTTACCTGTATTACGTATAATAAGGAAATTTCCATATCAAAAGTTTTATAATGTTGATAAACCAATAAAATAAATTATATATATTTTTAATATAGTTGAGTTTTAATTAAAATAGACTATTAGCTTATATCAATAAATATATTCATCACTAATAAATATATTTTAAGTTATAATAAACAATAATTCAAAATCAATATGATAAGATTACAACGTATATGATTTCTTAAAAAAAAATGTGCATGTTTAAAATTTATATTTCAAGTACATGTGGGTATTTTATATGATTTGGTTTGGGAAGTTATTAATTAGAAAGGACTTAATGACTGGAAAAAGGTGCTTTTAGTCTAGAGTTAGAGTTAAGAAGATAAGTTAGTGTAAATGTGTGTTTCACTAACGCCAGGTGCATTATCAAAGGATTAATAGACCCAGAGCATTCATAATTATTTTACTTTCTCGTGAACTGCACTAAAGATAACACTGAAATGTAAAGTTTTATGACCCGATTAAACTTGTTTGATTAGGACAAAACCATGTAAACAAACTATGAATTTTAGAAGACCTGACCTATTATATGTTTTATTCATAATGTTTACAAATATACACGTAACGTTTTATATTTATAAATTTGTTTTTATAATCGATTCGCTTAATAACTAATTATTTTTGAATATACTCCAAAGATTTTCAAAGACACCATTTCCGTTTCATCAAATTTTTATAATAATATTTTCTGCATTTCAAAGAGAGAATATTGGCACGTTTTAATGCATTCAGGTGGAAATATATATAAACCACCACTAACTGCTGAAACAATACAAAAAAATATATAGGGGTTGGAAAATAAAACTGTATATTTGTCAGTGTCATTTGCCTTAAGCAATGGTCGGCGACGGGTGCAGTCGATTTATTAAAATGTTCAAAAACTTTCGTAACCTATAGGCCAGTAAATTTATTACATTATTTATCTCAATACTCATTTAGGCCCTTCAAAGAAAAACGCAATTAAAACTACAAAAAAAAGTAATTATCAGAAAACGATGTTTTCTTTAAGGGAATTCTATGTAGTTCCAGAAAGTACCATGGTAAATATATAACTGCAGACTTTCAATACTCTATATCATATTATAATTAATAACGAATAAATAATTTTTCTTTATAACTCGCCTTAAAAACAAAATATTTATCCCAATAAGTCCAATATTATTAATGTATTTTTACTTTTTACAGTGATACATAATAGTTCTATATTAATATCTTTTAGTTTGATAAAATTCTAAAACTACTAAAATAAATTTATCTTTTTATATTAGAGAAATATAGTTTAGGTAACTGTTCCATAAATTTTTTTATAAAATATAAACTTTTTTACCTTTTTCCATTATAAGAAATTAATTTTAATCATAGTAACTATAAACACAATGATGCAAATATTAGTGCAATGGAAAAAAATTTTACGATTTTTCATATCACAAAAAAGAAACTATAATGTAGAAACTATAAATATCATCTAAAAAATAGAATGATCGTAGACAATATTGATGTATATTATTCTTATGTTTTCTGTTTTAAAATAGGATACGCGAGTTTGAAAGCAATATGACTAATCATTTTTGGCAATCTAATGATAAAAACTTCAATACTTGTTTTTTAAAACTTTTAAAGAAAAAATTTGCAATGAATCTATAATCAATAATCATAATTTCCGAGGAAAAAAAAATTCAACATTTTTCTTTTTAGGTAAAGAAATTGTGTCTAAGTCAATCTTAAAAAGATAATTTAAATGTCGTATAAATTAGTTAATTAATTTTTTGTTACATTATATTAATTTATATATTTATTACAAAAATATTTGTACAGAATCTTAAGTATCTGTTATTCACAAAATTTAATCTTTTTAAAATGTTCTTTAGTCAGTTCTAAATGAGATATTTCACTGAACAAATATTAACATTTTAAGATTTCTATCGATTTGAAAGCGTTTTGTTTAACTACATAAAATAGAGCCACCAATAATTCAGCACATCGAAGAAGAAAAAAGCTAAATAAAATAGCTGTTAAAACTAATGTAGTAAAATACTGAAAATAAATATTTTAGATAGTTTAAATAAAACTAAAAAAAATATATCTTTTTTTTTTATTTTTATTTACAATAATTGCAGATTAATGTTTATAAATAATATTGATGCGTGAGAAGATATAAAAGGTACTAATTTTTTTTTACTTGTGTTTTATTAAATTTTTAAATTAAATAAAAATGTCTTTTTAGTCAAAATTAAAAATTGAAACTTAAAATAAGAATATTTTATTTTAGCGTTACATTTTAATTAGGTATACATTTGTTTACTTATTTATTTTTAAGATACATTTTATTTTTTATCGCCCAAATTTAAAAAAAAAATAAATAATAACTTAAGATATGATAACTAAAAATATGAAGATGAAATATTCAACTAGTAAATAAATTTAACTCTTTTTGATACATTTGTGATTAATAGTAGTTGAGTAGTATATATTTCATTGTATAGAAATGCATTAATATTTACGCAGAGGAATTTAGCCAAGACTTCTAAATTATTTCTTGATAACTACTCAAAACATTTATTTATTGACAGCGTAATGTCAAATAGATTTACCTTTCTCAAATGATATAATAACTATTAAACAAAATCTCGCATAATTGACATTTTACAAAGCAATTTTAAAATATTGAGATTCTTTGTGAATCTTCTTTACTATACACAAAAAAATGTTGAATTAATTTTATGCTTAACACAAACGAGGTTTATTTTTAATAAGAATGTGTCATAAAATTTTACATTATATATATTTTAAGTACATTGTAAAAAAATTGAAAAATTTATGTATATTGTTTTATTGTTTAAGAAAATATATTTATCTTCTCGCAAGATAATAAAAACGGTCCAATTTTGTTTTTCTACCTAATACAAAAAATTTAAAAAGCAGGTGATGATTGACATGGCTTAGTTATAAATAAAAAAAGTATAATTATCTTAGCCTGTCGTAATAAATTCGATTTCCGACAAATGGGTCTCTTCTACCAAGGGAAGTAGTCACACATTGGATACTTTCCAAAGATAATACACTGTCGGCTATAGTAATAAGTAATAATGTTTTAACTGTGGTTTTTTTTCACCTCACTAATACCTAATGTTTGGCACAAGTCCATTACAATGTAAAAAAAGCTTAAACGAACACATTGTCAATAATAATACAATTCGATTAGGTAAAATAAAAACCATTTACGTACTGTTCAATAGTCGAATAATTAACTTAAAACAAGAGCATTGTGATGAAATCCAGGATATGCCCAAAGGGACTGTGAAACAAATGTAATTCAAAACCTTTTTTTCATTAAAATTAAAATAGTCTCGACAATATGCACCAACGTAAAATATGTTACTATATAGACTGTTTCCGATTCACACATAACTTGTACAATTTAATTTCACCTATGACGTATTTGCTTATTTATGACATTTACTATGTACATGAGAATAAATTACATGTTATATTTCACAAATGCATTTCAAATCCAAACAGACATCAATGTTGATTATTACCATAAGTTTTACCTTTCATTTTATTATTCTTTTCATTCATTATAAAGAAAATAAATACATAGGCATTATACGTACATTTTATTTTCAGAATATTTTGAAATTAAAGATATGCAACAAACAGCTATGAACAAAAGAATCCATTTATAAATGGTGGTTTTTTAAACTGTAATGACTTAATAAAAGAAAAACATAATGGATTCCTTCAAAAGCTTAAATTTTACTTAATTACCTAAATAAATCTTATACTATCACTTCTAGTAATATATATAGTAAAACAAATAAACGAAAGTAACAACACTTGGGCCTTAAAAAAACTATTAAAATTTTCTTTTACTAAAATCGTGTGAACATAAATAGAGGTATACAAACTTAACTAATTGAAAATATTAAATCAATGTAAAGAATATTCAAATGTTGAGATGATTAGTATGCACTTACACACTCAGTCAAGCGCAATCAGGTCTATTTGTTCACTAAAGAAAATATGTTATTTAAGTCTCTTCAAATAAAGCGTCTAGTCCTCGTATGCTAAGAAAAAATATTTTTATTTAAAAGTAAATTTAATTTAAAAAAAAAAACCCGTAAAGATATCATCTAATAATCTTACAAAAATTGTATTTTTACACTACGCATAAGGAACTATGGTTAATTTCTCAAGATTTGAAGCTTCATTCAGTTAATAAAATGAAATTGAAGACAAAATATAATAGGAAGAATTATTTTTATTTCAGGGCTTGAATCAAAATTAATTTGTTTAACTTATTAGTAATTAACTCGTCATTTCTCGCATTAATAATTTCTTTCATAAAGTTTTTATGTTGAAAAACACTGGCTATTTATATTTTCCTTTTTTTCATTGTAAGTTATAAAGAACATATTTTCTGTTTAATTTTGTTTGTTATATGATGTTTATCATTATTATACATTTTTCATTAATCGTTTTAAGATTTCAATTGTTTTTTAACTGTTATGACGTTAGGAAAACGCTTTTAAGCCCTGGTTATATACAACTAACTTATTGCTTATGATAAATACTCAAATTGTATCAAGTTGATTCTCTGCACCGCCAAAAAAATAAAATGTATACAAACTATACACTAAAAAACTTTTCGGTTTAATAATAAAAAAAATTTTATAAAAATATTTAAGAGTTTAAAGAAACGTATACATAACTAGATGTACGTATTTTTGAAGTAAAATTAAATCGTAG
The DNA here is from genome assembly GCF_025091365.1 of Daktulosphaira vitifoliae. Lineage (NCBI taxonomy): Eukaryota > Metazoa > Arthropoda > Insecta > Hemiptera > Phylloxeridae > Daktulosphaira > Daktulosphaira vitifoliae. The sequence goes on from NW_026099574.1 coordinate 3,098,173, forward strand.
TCACAGTATTTCGATAGTAAACATATTTGTAATCAAGTAGTATAGTTCATATAAACTTTAATATTGTTAATATTTTTTTTAATAAAAAAAAAAAATTAAAGAACGTAAATAGATACACTGAAAAAAAATACAACATTCAATTTTTTTATTGTTAAATCAATCATATTTTTGTTACTCGATCAAAATATTTATTATGCTTGATAAATGCACTTCATTAGCCAGTACAAAATTTTATTTATTGACTTGAAACTTAGTGATGTGATATTATTTTAGGGTGATGAGGTGGTTTGATCCTTCCTAAAACGAAAAATATTTTTACGTTACTATATAATCCTATGACATGTTGTACAAACTTGGAACCCTTCAAAGTGGCTCAAATAAAATGTATAAATGCGTATAATTCCGTGACTTAAACTTAAAATTACATAAATTAACTTACTCTTTCGTATTCTTGGCTAAATTACTAAACAACCCAAACCACTGTTTCCACCACAGCTATTATACAATGTAATTAAAAAAATAATTATTTTTCTGCTGTATGCTTTTTCATCTTCCGGGAATACTTAAATCAAACAAAACGGAAACCGAAAGATACACGCTTCCAGTTTTCTTCCAGATGAATTTATAAAAGTACTTGAACTGTGGATTAGTTGAGGGTACAACGAGTTTGAAGATAATATTAACAATAAGTGTTGCATTCTGCAACAAAACAAGACCCTCTCAGTCAGCGAGAAAATGTTGATAATCTCAATGGTTGAGATATTTAATTAGTTTTTCGCTCTGTTTAGTTGCCCGAAAATTTAGACAATAAAAAAAATCCTGCACTAAACAAGATAAATACCATATTACCCTTGTAGTATATTAAGCACTAGAACCTCATGGAAAAACAATCCGAATTCCAGAATGTAATTATACTATATTTTAGTTGTCAAAGTAACAATGTCATTTAGATGGTAGAGTTCGAATAACGAGTTTTACTAAAATTTAGTATGACATGCATAAAGTTAAATATATTTAAAATATAATAACAGTTTTTAAATTATTACATATAAATATCATGTAAAAAATGTAACAGTAATGTAATTATTTTTTAGTTTAATAGAAAATAATAATTCAAACACAACCATACCATCTAATAATTTCAAACATACATGCATTCCAACAATAAAAAATTTAACAGTAACATTAACTAAAATATTCATAAATTAAGCAAACAAATAATTTTTAAATATAGTAATATTAAGATATCTCATAATCGAGATGTAGAAAAACACAATTTTATACGCTTTAAATAGTTGACGATTTGTTATTAGCTACTTAATGGTTAGTTTATGTGTGGGTTGAACGTTTCTACTCTTCAAAGCCATCTAAATGAAAGAAGTGCTTACAACGTTTAAAGGAAATAATATAATTAAGCGATAAATTGCCATAAGCTTTTTTTACGCATAATTTAATAGACTCTTATGAGCATCTTCGAAGTTTAAAGTGCTTCTACGCCAGCAACAAGAGTTTATGGGTAATAAACCGTCGGCACTGTTATATTCGACCGTCTATACTTACTCATCCTGGAGTAAGGTACATTAACAAAATGGATAAACTAAGGAAAGATCTAAAAAAAAAAAAAAAATCAAATGGCCAAAAAATAAATATATATTTTTGAGGGAATGATTTTGGAAAATTTTAACAATTGAAAACTAAAAAATTCATTTTTACTTATATATAATTTATTTTTATTCTAATAGAAGTACATTTTTCATCATAAATTATTTAAAGTACATTTATTTTTAAAAAAAGTTCAGAATATGAGTAAGCTTATTGTTTTTTACCTTTCGGTAGGTTGAAGCGTTATAACGATGAGTCACTGAATGAAACAATTTAAAACAATACAAATCAATGACAAATTCATTTTAACTATGTTACTTAGTATTTTTTGTTAAATATTTTACATGACAAAACAGCAACAGGTAACTTAAAATAAGACACGCGTACATAAATTGAATAATATAGAAACACTAATTTTTGTCATACAAATGACAAAATGATTAATACTCACTCATACAGAAACAAAAAAGAAAAAGTAATCTAATGCTGTTCAGAAGGAGCACTAATGACAAACCTATTACAGCTTTGCTTGTAATTCGATGAGCTGAATATCATGCAGTCACTATTGTTCGGAATGATTTAACGCACGAAACACCTGCGAATGTCGAAGGTAGGTTTGGTAGTTCAATAACTTTTTGTTTTTTAACTAAACACATCTATTTGCTCATGGCTAATAGGTTGACATGTGTGTAACGTTCTCATCCACGTGGATGTACACTTAACATTATACGTGGTTTTTATAACTTGTTAGTTTTTGCGTTCATCTGTACACTAAATAAACGCGACCAGACACATCTTTAAACAGACCTTGCCTTATGTATGTACAAATATCCAACAGGAAAGTTTTAGACAACTCAATACAAGGGCAAAGAAGATATTAGTAAGTGGAAATGCAGTACTTTATTTGTACACTGGTCATAGTATAGAACATACAAGATTTTAGTGCATTAAGATCTCTGTGTCAGTGGTTATTATAAAGAATAAACAAATGCAGTGTACCATTTAAAACGTTGCTTGACACGAAGACCTAAACCATATTTTCAGTAGAGTATATAAACGTATTTGGTGCGTGAGCTGAGAACTAATGACGTTCAAATCTGAAGACAATCAAACACAAATTATTCAAATCGTCCACAAACTATGTGCTGGCTGGCGGTGCACGTGCATTCTCAGGGTCTTTGGTTTTGTATTTAAACATCATTAAACCCTTTGATTTTTTTAACACTATATTTCACCATTAGCGCAATAGATCACGAGGCGTTATATGCGCAGTATATAAGCTATTGTATAAAACTTGTACACCGGTAGGAAAGAGTACTAAAAATGTCCACGGGGCTTCCAAAGAGTTTATTATTAGTAAAGTTTTTGGTAGACCAGTATCATTCAAAGGGTGCGTATCAAAATCGCATGTGTGTTAACCCTTTGCATTCAGGGGAAGAGTAAACACAATATCCATTGCGACAGTATAAAAGTTATATCCAAAACATTCATTCGTCATTATGTCGTGTGCGTTCAAGACACGTGAGAATTTACCCTATCCCCACAGATTGCGGTTTGTGTAAAACTCGAGTCAGGAAAATACACTCGGGTAGTGATATAAAACATTAGAACTACTATTAGGGTGTAGGTTTATACATAAAGACTCTTTATTTAAGTAGCACTAATAAAAAATAATTATTCTAAATACAGTATATTACATTCAATCTTATTAGAAACACTGACTATAAAAGGTCCAATGAGTTACTTTTTAATTCTCAAAGACGTTGATACTCATAATAAACTCAACATAGATATTAGAATAGATCAACATCAAACTCAATCCATCAAAGCAACTACCGTCATCCTTCAAAAAATTCATTTTGTCCGAGTTTCAATAGAACTTCTTACTTTTCCAACTTAACATGTCTAGAACATATGACAGATATGTACATTATATTGACATTACGAAACTACTGCTGTAATGGATTTCTGCTACAACCCAATTTTTATATTAAGTTACTAACATACCAAAGGTTTAATGATATTACACATTATGTATATAAAAATTTCGAATATAATTTTTTTTTATAAAGCTGTTATAAAATGACGACTTTAGTTTTATCAAAATTCGAGTTATAAATATATAAGTGAATTTTGGAAAATATAATATTATATTCAATATGTTACACTATTCAGAAGAGTAGGTATAATGTGTTAAATATAAAAAAGCGAATTCCATTCCACATATACTTTAAGGAAGAGAAGGGTCAATGATTTTGAGAGGGGTGAATGGAGAGTGATATGTAACCAGTGCCATTATTACATTTTCCGCTCCTCCACTCAATGCACTGGTGTAGATAAGTATAAATATGTTGTTCCGCTGTCCCGAAGAACACAAATATGATGTGTGTCGAAAATATCGTGACATTTTTGTTATTTCCAGATAAAGTACAACGAAAAAAAAGAATCACACATGTATTTACAAGCACTGCAGTCATCAAGTTCATTCATCATTGTTCGCATCAAGATTTTTGTGTTATTTATACAAAATCACACTGATATCCCACAGAAAATTGAACAAGTTCAAACCCTTACATGTAATGAGTTTTTAGTGGTTGTTAAAAATTCCAAATCACCCAACAAAGTATTCATTATACTAACACAAAGTTTAATCTGAAGTCCAATTAAAAAGTATAATAATAACTAAAAATTAAAATAAAATATTTTAAAAGTAATTTGTAATTAAAAAATGACAACTGTTTTGATTAATGAAAAACAATTATCTAATAATAAACCATTTAAAAATTTACATTAAACAGATCTAATTTGATTTTAACACTAAACAGTAAAATACAACGATTTCAACTTATCTAGATCAGTTTTATTTGCTGTTAATTGTTTTTGTCAGCACTGACATTAATATCCTAATTATAGTTTCATGGAAAAAATAGGTAAATATACTGAAAAATTCAAAGGATAGATTGTAAATAACAGTAACCACGTAATAAATAGAGATAATTATTTTAGGGAAAAAGATAATTATTAATATAGACAGCTATTGTTTCGGACAGAACCCTCCTTGATGCGTTATAATATATTGAACAAAGCGAGGTCACAGTAGTATTTGTTTTGTTTGGAACATGTACACATACCAATTTGTTATTTCGTGCTAAGTGGCAATTCGCCTAGTTTGGATATAATAAAAAATTTAATTTCCTCTGAAATTATTGCACCGAATTCACAAATGGCAACTGATAAAATATTTCACATTTGTTAATCAAAATCAATTCAGTAGAGTAGCGAATTTAGAATTTCTACTAGTAAAGATAATTTCACGTTTCAATAGAATTGAGCTATTTTTAATTCAATAATTTAAAATATAAAATGATTATTGTTTTGATAATATGGGTCATTAATATCAGGACGTATAGGATCTTTTAAGTTAATAGAAAAAGAAAAATATGTGTTCTATTATATATGTTTTAATCGAATTCCGAAAAAAGTTAACATAAAATTCCCATACTGATTTTAATTGTATTTTCCACTCGATCGACATTTTCTCTCTATGCAATATAATCATTATTGCCTGAGAAAAATAATGTGAATAAAATCAAATGCCTATAAAGGTAAATCAATGTGTTATCGTTTTATGTACCGGAAAATGATCGGCTAATGCATTTTTTTTTCGAACTAAATTTTTACTCAGATTAGATTAAAAACAGTAACCTGTTTATTCTTTTTTTGAAAAATTACACTAAATTATTTAGGCACTCCTATATTTGCAACTCGATAGAAATATATTTTTATGGTAATTATTATAATTACATTAAAGTTTTAATAATCAAAATTCAAAATTTTCAAGAATCAATTAGATAAACTTCAATTACGTTCTTATAGTTATATGAGTAATTAATATACAATACTTATTAGTTATTAGTTATAATAACTTATTAGTAAAAAATATTTCCACCAATAAAAACTATAAAACTCTCCTTGTCAAATAAAATGTTTTCATTACAATTAGCTGTAGTAAATATTATATTACATTTTGTGTGACACAAAAAAGGAAAATTTTATTGATTAATATAAATGATTAAAAATATGTATGATGACCTAAATAATTGGATAAAAAAAAAAATTACTTTCATTATTTAGAATTACTTGTGAATTGAATATGTAATAAAAAACATACATTTACCAAAATGAATCTCTGTAGTTACCCTTAATGATTCATTATAATAATCGAATATCAAAAGTCGGAACAAAAAACTTTGTCTAGATACTCTTTCATAGTGTCTACATTTATGCATTTGTAGGGTGAGTATGTAGACAGAGTGTGATTGACAGCATCACTAATCCAATTTCTAGACCCTCTTATTGAATTTTTTTACCCTGATGCAATGGATCATCGGGGAGCATAACAAACGATCAAAACACGAGCTAATTGTTAATGTTATTATACACCTTTGTGACACATCAACACATGAGAGCAAAATACATAATACATATTCATTGTAATTCAATTCTTTGTTATTCGGGAAATTGTTTATATAATACATTAAAGTCACCCTCTTTCATTTATCGGACATAAAAAAGTTTCATGTAACCATTAAAATTAAGAAATTCCATTTAACGCCACCTTTATATTTTTATAAGTACTATAATAGGAGATTTTTGTTATAAAAATTGAGAATATAAGACCACATATTTTCATCAAATATATTTTATGTATTTTCATGAAATTACACTATAAATAACGAATAAATTGAATAAAAATATTGGTTACTGTCCCAAGTCTTAAAGTGAACATCACATACTCGAATATTGTTGGTAACTTAAACTACATTAGTCAAGAAATCTGGAAGTAATGCAAACGATGACGAGAATCTTTGTAGCTCAATATTATTTCGTTCTTTTTTCATCAGTTTCCCTATTTTTTATTATTTGTTATTCAAGTCCGTTCGGAAGTCATTTTTCCCCACGCTTAAAGTGTGGTGAGTAGGTAAGTAGGGAAAGTCTGAGTAATAAAGAAAATCGCCGAAAAGATGGAAGATCTTAAAGCCACTTGTGTGTATATACGTTCATATAAATGTATTGTTGGATTTATACTTATTTTTTTATTTCAACCGCCTTTGGCCACCATTATTTCTTTAAAGACGTCATTTTCTGAGCAAACATAACTTACAGTAATTTTCCAACGCATATTTAAGGGTTTCTTTTTTATATTTAACAATTGTACATAGCGTGCACGTACACAATAATATATTATTTGTACTGTAATCTCTAGTAACTTTTATCAAAACAAAGTATTGTACTAGATGTATTTATACATTTATAAATTATCAAATCCAATCTCAGTTTAACTGACCAATGTAGTGTAGTTCTATGAATAATGCGTAACAACAAAAAGGGTATGTTCCCTGTCCAGATATTTAAATTACAGTTCAATAAACAATAACCAAATAAATTTGTACAGTATTCAATAATATATATATGTACAGGGATTGCAAGCAACTAGCCTATAACTTACTCTGATTAATATACTGCATTAGAATTACTGATGCATAACACAGTTATTCAAATGAAAATAAAAATCTCAAAATGACTTTTACAACTTTTATGGAATCTTTCTCTGAAAGGGTTCGACAACGTGGGGGTTGACTCTATTAGGATTTTTGTCACTTTAATTTAAAGACATATCATAAAGTAGTCATGAAGCGATTTAAATGACAATTATCTGAAAACTCGTTAAACTCATTTTAATATAGTAATTTAACAATTAGAAGCTAATAATTTANCGTGACATTATTACAATACAATATATACAGGGTGTTCAGTAAGTCAGGAAACGGGTTTCTATTGTTCTCATTGTTATAAACAAATTGTTTATAACAATGAGAACAATAGAAACCCGTTTCCTGACTTACTGAACACCCTGTATATATTGTATTGTAATAATGTCACGTTACTATTATTGTAAAAATATTACAATATAAAACACAAATCGCGCATCTGCTACTAGTGACTGATGAATTGACAATAAAAAAATAATTATTGAGAAATTAGCAAACAATTTAATGCTATTTAAACCCAAAGGACCTAGCCATTGTGATTAGTCTATTCCAGTACGCAGTCATATGTTTTGTGTCATTTATCAATCTCAGTACTCGATTGTCGTTTCCCGACTTACTTTATCAAGTCTAGAATTTGTTCATTCCTTTTGACAATCTTTACACTTACCTACTTTCATTCTCTACTTTTAGAGTACTAATGTCTTACACTTCGTCTTTACCCGTACTCAGTCACATTCTTCAGATACATCATCTCATCATCATCATCATCTTCGCATACCTTACTTATCCTCGCCATTCCATTTGTCGTTTGTTTTGTATTACGACAGTATAATTATTATAATTACTTCAATACATTTAGGTTGTTTTAAAATTACAAGTCTGTCAATAAAAATAATATTTCAGATAATTAAATAGTTTGAGATATCATAATTAACATTAAATTTTAACTAATAATGTTTTTTGAGGATTTGTTAAAAAGAGTTGAGTCAACGTTTAACGACCTTAACGTTCATTTTAATTTAGCTTAAGCTATTGTGAATATAAAAAAATTGTAAAATGAAGTTTTCATACATTTTAGTTAATTCTTTATTTTTAATAAACATTTTGTTCTTTTACGCCACAAATAAAATACAATAATTTTCATTTAACTTGAAAACGTTGAACTTATCTTTAACATTAATTTAAGCTAATTAGATACTTAGTTTACTTGGTTGATAATATCAAACAAAAGACGACCCTATCTGCTACTATCAAACCACGGTATCATTATAAACTATAAAAGACATAGCAGTTGTCTAAAACGCTAAGTAATCTTATGGAATGACTAAACCTAATATGCACAGTCGACTTTGCTCGTCATATATATAAAAGGATTATGCCTCGACAATCCAAAGCAGTCTACACACCCCCGTACAAAAACACTCACTACCGGTTAAATCCGGTATATGCGATTTTGCATTACAGCCCAAATGTTCGTACGCAAAGGTCCTAAGGGACTTTCTTTATCCTCTTATAGAACGTGTGACGTGGTTGGCATCCTGTAGAACTGATGAAGGGTTTCGGAGAATGCACACTCGCCAATAAGAAGCAAATAATTATTATTTTTTTTTTTCGAAAAAAAAAACCACTTAAAAAAGTTGGGTAAATTTAATTTGTTTTGTCGTTTCGATAAACGTGATTAGATTATAAAAAATAAATAACATTAATCAACAAACATTTACTGAGAGCGCTAAACCTACTATATAAACTTGTTTTAATGATTTTTTTTTTTTTTTGTGAACAATATAACATCAAATTTCTATTAACTAATTTGTATTATTCAAACACTTTTCGAAAAAATACCACGAACTCAGATTCAAAGATATTTAGATAAAATGATTAAGATTACGATTTTTTGAAATTAAAAATAATTTTCTAGTGTCAAGTAGGGAAATTGTTTCATTTAAAATCAAATAACATTTAAGTCGACGATTTTAAACGAGTAAATACGGATTCCGTTGTTAATTAAAACACATGAAACAGGTACGTGAGACGAATTTAAAGTAATCATTTTATTACGCCAAGACCCGCAGTCCCTTTCGGTAGTTTACATTTCGTTTATCACCCTGCAAAGCAATTAAACGAAGAGCCTAATCTACAAACATCTATTATTCATAATGTTAAATCTTAATATGATTGAAAGTTAAGAACAAAAATAATAATGTTGGTTATTTTTCCACGATCAACTTACTTGTTTTCTGTATTTTTTTCATCATAATAATATACAGGGTGTTCAGTAAGTTAGGAAACAAGTTTCTATTGTTCTCATTGTTTATAACAATTTACCTGTTTCCCAACTTACTGAACAACCTGTATATATTTTATACATTTAAACAAGCAAATATATTCAGTTTAACTTGTATTTCACTACTCATGAACATTTTCTTTATAAAAGTGTTGACCTTTTTTGAGAGTTTTTAGAGAAATGGGCAATATTATAGAATGAAAAAACGGAAAAAAGGTCGTGCAAATATATTATTTTTAAAATAGCTGTCGATCTTTGTACCAATATCTACGCAATAGTCTTCTAAAAGTGAAAAGTAACATGTTTATTTGGCGTTTTATTTAGGCCGTGTGTATTCACCAGGGTGCCGTACACCGATTTTACGATACAAACGTGTGATGATTATTTGGGTTTCAAATGCAATATTGTGTATCATTGGCCACGTTTAATACAACGCTTGTATTAGATTAATTTTTCATAGTCTTAGTCGAATTTTAGAAACATTTCATATTTACTTGAACGTGATGCGATGATACGCACGTTTTCAATTATTCATTGAACGCTTTTCTTCACTTTGTGAAAGAGTATCAGTTTAAGACGATTAAAACTACTTAGTACTATTATTCATAATTCAAATTGAGTTCTTATTTTCTATCTCGACGAAAACATAAAGCGACGAATTCCATTATTCTGGTAGAATATTATTATTAAATCTTGAGAAAATTATTTCATACAAACCGTTAGAATCAGAATTTAGATGATCTCTTTGAAGAAATACTTACTTCGAAAAATAAATTAATTTCTTTTGTATTTTATGCAATATACACAAAATTATGAATTAAATTAAAAGTGGGGACGATTTTCATGATCAAAATTTGTTTTAATATATGATTTAATGAACGATGCTTTTACGACAAAGCATATTTCTTAAAATCTTTTTTGACGATGTTAAAATTTTCAAAATTAATATCACTCGAAAATTGTATACTACTAAAATTACTATTTCAGATTTTTCTCCTGTAGAATTAAACATTTTTTTACCACAATTACTAAAAGTATGTAACAAAATTAGGTTATGATTTCATAAATAACCGATAGATTTAACTTAAGATACTAGAAATAATAACTATCTCGGAGAAGAGCATTGTGTTATATAATATATGTGACGCCAACAACCCTCCACACAGAATATATGAGCGTCTGGTGCCATAAAACGGTCATAGAGCGTATAAATGTTAAAACTGCAAAATACGAGATCTAAGAGTGGTTTTATTCAATAATATAATCAGTTTTATTGTTAGAAAGACAAACATTACAATAAATCTCGACACAATTCTTAAACAACTATTGAATATAATATTTCTGAACTCAACATAATTATTTGAGTCTATAAAATAATATCGTTTTTGAGCCTAAATTAGACTTAAAACTGAATGTATCATATTTTTTTATATGTATGTAAAAATATAATAGGTTAAAAATTATACTTATAACTTACATGTATCATACGCTTCAAATTTGCATTTAGTATATTATAAATTCTAAAAAAGTATTTATGCGATTTTGTTAGTTGAGAATGAAAAGGTTCTACCACAATATTTTTAAAAAACTTTTTTTTTATGAATCACAATGAGTCAATTAACCTCAATTTCAATAAATAAAACTCTAGAGTTACAATATTAATATATTTCCTTATGAAAAATAGACTAAAAATCCAAAATGTATTTTAATTTTAGACTACGACCATTAAATTTCTTAATGTCGAAAGGCGATTTATTTTATTAAATCAACTCTTTTTATTATACTAAAAATATTTAAAAAATAATAGTTGATTTGTGAGTAACAGAGAATGAAAAAATTCAAAGTACTAAAACCGAATAAACTATGGTTAAATTAAAATTTCTTAACTTTGACTAAATGGTATTCCCACAGAACGGTATTTTATAATTTTTTGATAAGAATTGGTATTATTACATTATTAATTATCATTATTTATGCAACTATTTTTTAAATTTATATTTAATATTAATAGTTGAATTACATAATATTGATATTAATCCATTTTAAAATTGTATCTAATCAAACTAAAATAAGAAAGTCCTAAATAATATAATATATCATTTATATATCAGATTGAAAATATTTTAGCATATAACCTTTTCATTCATTCTCAATTTCATAAGACAATAATTTGTCATATACTCATTCCTTAGCTTATAACTAACAGATAATTGATAATCAAAAAATGTGCGTTAGAACCTTTACATTGTAAAGTTATGATTTTTCATAATATCGATTTATCAATCTAAAAATAATTCGCTATAAGGTTATCTTTATCGTTTCACTAAACGTTTTATTAGTAACAATAATTCATAGAAATATACTTCAATAAATAATTCGAATGATATTTATTATAGCTCGTATGGACTATTTAAAGCAATAAATAAAGCAATAACAGCTACGTGTTAGCAAAACACTCATTAATGGTTTTTTCCTGTTTAATAAATCGAGGGCTTATGATGCCATCGGTATAAAAATCAATTCTATAATTTTTTATTTTTTTTCTCATTAAATCAAGATGAGTGTGGTATAAAAAATTTATTGATGATGATTAAATTTGAATACATTCAATCATTTAATTGAATTGGAAACACTTAAAATGACCTCAATAAAAAATGTTTTTTAGATTGAAAAACGAGATTGAAAAATTGTCCAACACTACAAATAGTATAATGACTTTATGCATAAAATGATAAATTAAAATAACTTGAAAGTTGTGCCCAAGTACTGAAAATATAGGTTTTATCATTATATTTATTGCAAATTATAATTAAATGATAGTTTTTTAAATACATTATTTTGCCTTTAACACGGCTACTTAGTCTTTTTTAATTAAAAAATCATTAATAGATGAGTATTTACTATTATAATTGTCAGTTCATATTATATCACATATAGACTTAACTTTTCAACTTTTGATGTTAATGTTATATCTTGGATTTCTCAACGTAAGCGCATTAGAATTGCCTATTTTATGTGCCGTACTAATAGATTTAACTTCAAAAGTACTGACATTTGCATATATCATCAGCTAACAGAAATTACTTATGGGATTCATTCTGTTAGACGTAAGCCTGTTTAAGTTTTAAATCCACGAGCTTGGTTAAAACTTCGATGGAAAACGGGAAAAGCGTTAATCCATTACTGCTTCTGGTAAGTTAGATATATATATATACGTATCTGTCAAATAATGTTATAAAAACGACTATGAGAATTGAAAACCAAGAATTTCAATGGAAAAGTTAGTTGACTGATTGTGAAATTGTCATTTAAAGCCATATAATTAGATATATTTGTATTATATTACACTGAGAATCATATCGTCTTGCTTACAATATATTTTTCGTTCAGCGTGTTAAAACATTTGCACTTAAAATAACTTTGATCGGATCATGTCATTTTTGCTAAGACACTTACCCCTCGTACCACTCGAATGTATAAACGTCAATTAAAATAATAGTAATAATTTTAATAGGAAGTAATAAAAAAAATATTTTGTTTAGAGTATTACTACCATAGCGAAATATTTATTTAATAAATGACAAAGTCAAGTAATAAAACAGTAATTGACTTTTTCATTCTCTATATCAATTATAAACCTATCAGTGAAAAGTTAAAAAGAAAAAAAGGAAAAAAATGAAATTTAATTGAAAAGTAGGAATATTGGTAATTAGCATAATATCTATTAATCTATTTCTGTATCCGTTTATTTTGTGGAGACGATGAAGTGTAAGGTAATAGGTAGTAAGGCCATAAAAGGCGGTTTTAATTAATCATACAATATTTTAATTTAAAATTTAACATTAAACATTTTTTTATTATTTTTAATGAACTTGCTTTTAATATTTAAATTTTATTAATTTACTAGTGTATTATCAAATAGTGATTCTTTTGTAAAAGTATTTTTATAAAGATTGTTAATACATTTGTGTTAAAATAATAAGACGCAGTACATTTTACATTCTATAGGTGCTCTCTGTCCCACTTACCTTTAAATAATCTTGTTTTTCTTCTCTGCAATCTAACGGTGGCTTGACGAATTCAATTCGACCACTTTCAATACAAATGTTAGGGGTCGTACTACTGTTGAGGGTGGCAGTTTTGTTGTTGTTTCCTAAATTAATTTCATCACCAATAGGTGGCGACACAGTTTCAGATTTTTTATTGTAACTTAAAACTTTAGAATCTGACATCAGCATTGGCTTAAGTGTCTCGTAAGTCATATGGTACTGAGAGTGTTCATCATGTGCTGGATACATTTTTCTGTAAAAAAAAAATATTTATAGAAACTGAGCGAGTAAAAATAATAAAATAGCAAGACTTTTTTATTATTAAATGGTACAGATATCTGTTCCATTTAGTAATAAAATTTTCTTATTTTATTTATATCGATAAGTATAAATCATGAAAATAGAATTTTTGTTGTTAATTCACATACGCAATAAAGGACTGTAAGGATCTATAAAATAAAATATTGAATTTCTGATACAATATATGTTTGTACTATAAAATATCTATTAGCTTTACAATTTTTTTTCAAGCGAAACTTGAATTACAACTTTTACATTAGTGGTTTTTTTCTTATTTAGTTATTTATAAAAAAAAAATGAACGGTGTAAATTTCCCACTTTCTTACAGTGATAACCGCAAAGTTTAAAGCCACACAATAAATATTCAATTGCATATTTATTAAACTTAAGGTGTTATTTAATTAAGCGAAAAAAAAACGTCGAACGCAATATTATGTTCAGCCGACATTAATGTAAACTCCCTTGAAATTGCCACATGACAATATTTCAGGGGCCCACGTCACCTCTATAATTTACGCTATCATATGATTCAGTCTGAAATTAATCAAGGGCTGTATCAGAACACAACGTTGCCTCCCATAACCAGAACTCAAAAAAGGGTTCTTTGTTCAAGATAACTCAAAAAGATTATTTTTCCATAGAGTTCCAGTACAAATATTTTGATTTTATTGATATTTACAATTCCTTTAAGTTGTTGACATATGACAAGGTACCGTGTCACATAATAAGACTATATTTTGATGCATGGCTTTCGTTTATAGATAATCGTGTATTTAAATATATATATATATATATATATTCATACTGATAAACAATTTAATTTAGCTTCGGCTAAAGTCATTATCCTCAAAAATTGAAAAAAATTTCCCTCGTTCACCAAAAAAACTACAATTTTATAAATCAGTAATTTTTGACATTTTTTTCTTAAAACTACCATAACTTTTGATCAAATCAACATAATTTTTTTTAGCTTCGATGCGAAGCTGAGAAGGTATTTTATATTTAATCCTTAGATATTTTCCTTTCATATGATATCATTTTTTTTTTAATCTAAACTAAACCTGCTCACAGGAGGGGAATTTAAAATAGCAAATTTTTTACAAAACTAAACTTTTTCAACTTAACTTTTGAAAATGTTCTGGAAACACTGCGTCCTTTAAACATATATAAAATTAAAGTTCATGTCATGTACTATAAAATGAAAAAAAAAATTTAATTCAACGAATTATCAACTATGCCCAAATAGGAACTATAGTTTAAAAATATGCAATTTCGGTGTTAAAATTTTCGATTTTATATTTTCAAATTTAAATTACTATAACTTTATGAAAAATTTATGGATCAATACAATTTATTTTTCATAACTACTTTATGTTTACTTCTTTCATTTGACACACTATTTTTTAAATTGGACCATTTCCCATTATACAGAAGGGGTTTAGAACTTGAAACATACGTATAAAAAGTAGAACTTTTTCAATTGAATTTTTGAAAATGTTCCTGAAATATTCACACTTTTATTTAAACTTAAATTAAAGCTTATATTATATACTTTACTATGAAAAAAAAATTCGAAATATAAATTTTCTTCTTGGTAAAATTAGCTACCGTATTCAAAAATATGCTATTTTTGTGTTAAAATTTTGGATTTTGTATTTTATTATATTTTAAAATATCTTATAAGGAGAATACACTGACTTTCATGAATATTATATAATTTAATTGACATAGAATAAAGTTTATAAGACATGAGAAATTATACTTATTTAATTTTTTTTTGCTTTTTTAAAGTCGAAAAAGGTAACTTATAAATTTAAATTAGCTTATATTGCTAATTTTATCATGCGACGAAAGCGACGAAAAGTTGCCGAATCGGTAACACTTGTGTCTTTTACGCTTAGGGTAAGAAGTTCGAATCCGCTGTGGCAATTAATATTTTGCATTTTTTTTAAAATTATATTTGATATTTTATAATTTTACTTTGAAATTTATAAAATTTTTTTACTCTATTTGTGTGTGCTACTACCAGTCTATAATATTCCAAATCTTTTCGTAACATGTTGTTATACAAATTATAAATCTTAAAAAAAAAATGATTTTTAGTTTCACCTGAATTTAACAAAAGATGAAATAAAAAATTTGCTGTACATAGTAATTATAAAATTTTCTGACTGCATATTAATTTTAACAATACCATTTTTTCTATTTAATAATGTCAAATTCAAACTTGCAAATTGATCTAAAAGTTATGGTAATAAATTCTTTTTTTTTTATTATAAACTTTCATTTTAATGGACAAAAGAAAGTAGGTTAAAAATTATTACTTTTAACATATTAAAAATAAATAATAATTTGAAAACAATTAATTATAAATATTATATAATATATAATTAAAAAAATTACTAATCTGGATATAATTAAGGAAATAAAAGTTGATGTTGCTTTAGTAATTATCTACCAATTTCTTAGAATTAATTACTATTTACAGATTTGCATCGAAGCGTTTCTTATGATAGTGATTAAAATCACTGTCATATTAAATCTATACTGGTTCCAACTATGCCACGTCCCAACAGTGCTGGGTTTTTTTAGTTTAATTATTTCTCAAGTAGTAAAATAATACAAAAAATATACTTAGTGACCACATTAAGTCTTCTGACATAGACATAAACAAATATTTGCTATAAAAAAAAGAATAGAGGGTGTTATTTAACTGTTAAAGAACATGAGTCAATATTGACAATGCTAAATTGCTTAAGGTCATACTATGTTTCTAACTCATGCACTTCAACTTTCTTCTCCATAAGTAATATAATTTCAAAAATCGCTTCAAAACAAATAACATCCACCCATCTTCTGATTTTTTACTATATGCTTAGAAAACAAAGTGAATTTTTTAATTTCTGAACGGTTTATTTAATAATTAATTGGTTTTAAATTCATCATAAACTGATTATTTATTGTACAATATATTCAATTAGTGTTTTAAATATATCATTGAGTAGGATCATAAATAAAAAACCACAATATAAAGCATTTTCACGTATTTGTTTTATTGCTGATAGACAGTGGTTAATTTTTTGTTTCAACTCCATAAAATAGGAAGAAGTGTTATTCCTTAACGAAAAATACAACACTAAGTCATAACAATATTCTAGTAAACACTGTGTAGGCTGAATTTTTTTTTACTTAGAGTAGTTGTACATAGAAAAGTATAAAAGTAATTATTATTATTAGTGTTACCAAGTAGGCGTAAAAACTATAAGTACACAATATTATATTGTTGTTTTATTAAGCATAACACATCAATTGTAAAGGTTCAAACGTTTAATAATAACAACAACACAATACTTTCAAATGTGGCGAACTAAAAACTTATCATTGAACACTCATATTGCTATCGAATAAAAAGGCATTCAATTATCCTTTGAAGTTTTCGTTTTATATGCATTTATTATTTTTGAATGATATCTAGTACACATTCTCAAAAATAAATAATTTTTTAAAAAATACAAACCAAATTATTAAATTTTTAGTAGCTAAAATTGTAAAAACAATTTTTTTTTAATTTGAGTAATTGACATGATTTGCACTTTTTTCATACTTAAAATAAAAGCATGAACTTTTATATTAATTTTTAGTCATATA
Organism: Daktulosphaira vitifoliae; assembly: GCF_025091365.1. Classification (NCBI taxonomy): domain Eukaryota; kingdom Metazoa; phylum Arthropoda; class Insecta; order Hemiptera; family Phylloxeridae; genus Daktulosphaira; species Daktulosphaira vitifoliae. Next base: position 3,115,608 of record NW_026099574.1, read on the forward strand.
TAAAATACATTTTGCAATACTTAATAGAAATAATCTTTAATTTATTTTTATTTACAAGTTATATTACGCGGGCCGTGTCATTTTCAAACATTTTTTAGTATATAAATCATGAAATTTGTTAAATGTACTTTCAATGTCCCTTACTTTACAAATAATAAGCTGTCGTCATTATTTTATAAGACATTGGTTAAAATATTAAGAAATAATTTTTAATTAATCTAAAAATATCAAATTAAAATTTTTGAACACTATAAATTATTTACTAAATAAATTTAAGATTATGCATAAACATGTGTTAATACTTAAATATAGTATCACATTTTAATTCCTTTTAAGTTATATAAGAATTAAAACCTTCATCTAACTTAAAACAATTTTTAACAACAAACTCTAATGTAAGCATTTAAATATTTAAACAATACAAATTTGGTAAAACTGTCAATTTTTGGTGACATTAATATTGTTTAATATATAAAACTAGACAAAAAATATTTTAGTTTTTAGAAATTAAAATACTAGTTAACATTAGTATTTATTATTATTTTTTTTTTTAAACACAAATACAATTTTCAATATGCTACACTCATAATTTATTTTATTATAAAGTACATTTTTATACTCCTAAAATAATAACATCCTACAGAGCATATTGAGACACATTCTATATAATGATATAAATGATAAATTGAAAAATGTAACATCTATATGAGTTCCTTTACAGTTTCAAAAAAAACTGAATTTTTACGGTAAAAGTTGATTGAAGTAAAATATCGCTTTTTTTAAATTGGTAAATAAGATTTTTTCATTAGAACAGTAATATTAGCTTCGAAGTGAAGCTGAGAAGGTATTATATTACTATATGCCTTTTTTTTTTTGTCTGTTATTTACTTGTTCTCAATTTTCACTGAACCAATTTCTTTCAACGATACGTCAAAAGACCATAAATCGTATCTTGTCGAAGGAATTATCCTCAAAAATTGAAAAAATTTCTCTCGTTCTCAAAAGAAATCTCCAAAAAAATTACAAATATAAAAATCAGTAATTTTCGACATTTTTTCAATTTTTTTATTCAAAACTACCATAACTTTTTGAAAAATAGATGAATAAAAACAATTTTTGTTTTTTTAGATACATTAGGATTTACCTATCATTTGGTAAATATTTTTTTTTAATCTGACCCTTTACCTGCCCACAGGGGGGATTTAAATGACAACCTTTTACAAAAAATTAACTTTTTTAATTTAACTTTTGAAAGTATTTCGGAAATACTGACAATTTTATATATATTTAAATTAAAGTTTATGTAATGTACTTCAATATGAAATAAACAATTTCTAACTTTGTCTTCGTGGTGAAAATGACTACCGTATTCAAAAATATGTTATTTTTGTTTTAAAATTCTCAATTTTCTATTTTTAACTTTATATTTCTATAGATATGTCATTAACAAAGAAAATAATTTTTTATTTGTAAGCTAGTTAAATATAATGCTTGCATTTCTAATTCGTACCATTTTTATTTAGTCAATTACAATTTTTTCTATCAATACCTTATCTTTAGGCAATATAAAAATGGAAGCCGATCTAATTTAATACGTATTTTTATACAAATGCGTATAAGCAATATAATCATCAGTGTATACTATACCCACCAGAGGGCTTTTAGTGTTTGGCCTATAAAGCTTCGATCCGTACGCTAAAAACAGTAGTTCAAGGCCACAGTTTCGCCCTTTGCAAGTATTTACCCATAACTACTCACTATTCAGTTAGCCACAATAACTCACGCCCTCGGTCAGATAGTTCTTTTTTCCCTCTCTGTAACAGCTGCAACTAACGTGTTGTGTAATATGGTATCAATTTTCATTTTATTTCACATCAATATTTTCAAGGTCCTGTTTATGATTGTTATAATTTCTAATTTATTAATAATTTAAATTTACTTCTGCAAATTAGACATGTATTAGGAGGTGACTCAGGAAAACGATTGTTTTTGGCATTATTTTTTTGGCAGTAATATTTTAGGTGAAATTTTAAAAGTTCACATTATTTACACCTAGTAAATATGGATCTAAAAATAACAAATAAAATATACAGTGGTTAAATGAAAACGGAAATTCGGATTATGAATGTTTTTTAAATTATACAATAAAATACTCTTTGTTATTATTTGTTTATTTTTTTATGGTTACTAAGATTAAATGACAAAAACTAAAAAAATGCTAATATTTTTGGAACTAGCAATTTAATACTTGTTGTAGCAATAAAAATATATTACACTTTAATAAAGAAATTAACGACCGCAAGTTTCAATATGTCTTTTACAAGTACCTGTCATTAATTTAAACCTACATAGTAACAAAAGGTTTCACTGCAGTACATACTCAATCAATTTTATTTCCTTTTTAATTGTGACACTATACATTAACTGTACATTATGAAAATATAATAAAAGCATTCAGTTTACTTAACACTAAATAAAATAAAAATTATTTGGTTAAAAATTTGATATCTTGATCGTTAAATTGAATTCTTAGTTCTTAAAAATACATGCACATCACATATGTTTAGTAAATAATAAATTGACAAAAACATAATGAACAAAAAAATACACATTAAAAACTATAAAAACTCCATATTTAAAAAAAATTGTATTTTTATGTATGTATCTGCAATACTATAAAAAAAAGAACAAGAGATTATTAACTAGTACATCACTATAAATCGGTTTGATTGCTTGACATATCAGTATAGTTATAAATACTACGAAGAATTGAAGTTAGCATATATGTAGGATTTTCTTGATTAATTTTAAAATGCCCATTTTTTAGCTCTTTTCTTACTAGAATTTTAATGAATCCATAATAACTGTAAAACAAGTACCTATATAGTTACAAACATTTTATTTCATAGAGTGAGTATGTAGCTGTTCTTATTAGAGATAAACATTAAGAATTACTGTTAAGTTGAAATAAATACAACTGCATCAAAGAAAAATTGAATTGTTTACACTCGATTCTATTTGTACATTTTGAATTCGATAAATTTTAATACATGAATTTACATATTAAGAATTAATCACTTGTAGCTAATATTATTTAAAATATCAATTTAAAACTAAAAAATATTTAACTCAAAAAGTTACAAAAATTATTAAACAATGGCATTTTCACCAGCGCTAAACACAACTGTAGTATCAGTAAATTTATTATTTAAATTTATACATGAATAACGTAAGATGCAAATTGTACGTATTAAAATTGATTTTTTTCTACATTTGGTTTCACACTAATCACATTATCTTAAAAACCCACTTCTAGATATAAAAATTACAATCATATAAAAATTAATAATTTTCTTTAATGAAGTCAATTTTTGTTTTATATATTTTTAGTATTTCAATATTGTTTAAACTTAATTCTATACAAAACGATTTTTTTTAAACTCCTCTAAAATACCTTAGTATAGATTCTTAATATATTTAGATTAATGTTAATAATTTTGATCCCTCAAATATCAAGAATACCAATGACCAAATTAGCTAGTCATTTTAGTTTACCGTGTAAGTTTATTATTAGGTGATAATATCTTACAATACATTTATGTACATCCTCCACATGACGTCGTGTCCGAAGAAAGATTTTGTGAGTCACGAGGTCGCTACCCCAGCTAGTAGGCCAAGTGTGTGATATATGTATACTTACTAAAGCATCACATTAACATAAACGTATTGTATTGATGGGGGAATGACATGGCATGTATTGTACAAACATAAGGCAGATAGGATCGAAGATTTAAAAAGTAATAATGTTCATCATGTTGACGATATTAGTGTTTGATACATTATATGTACATACGCCGACAAAAATATATTTTTCCATTCCATGTCTTCGATTTCATAAATAATCTTTTGACCATGCTATCCCAATTCAAAAACTCAATTTATTTTAATAAAATGATTCAATTAATGTTATAAAACCGATTTTTATGTTGGACTATAACTAATACAAATTACTTAAGAAGATTACTTAAATTACTTGATTATTAAAAAAATATACTTAAATGTTCATACATAAACTATTAAATATTTTATTAGTCGACTTAAGTTTAATTAAATTTACAGTAGTATAATTTATTTTGATTAAATTAAAAAAAATAATTTAAATATTTGTAAAATATTTTCTGTAATCAAATGTTTTGTTTGAATAACTAATGGGTTTGTACCCATTTAATTAAAAATTAAAAATGGAACTAGAAATATCATGTTATAAATAATACAGAACTTAGTACCTGAAAATAATCATTTTGATCACGTTTATGAGCTGTAGGGTGTTCTAAAATAGTACATCGTAGCATGTCACAATAATTTTTATAAAAATCGTTAAAATATATACGGTTGTAACATTTGTAAACTACAAACAGAATATAGTTTGATTGAGAATAACGGATTTGTTGTGATACACGTTTCCTAAATCAAAATATTTTCGTTTCGGTATTAAGTTTATACAATGGATGAATTCACAACAAATCTGCCATAAACATAACAATCGGTTACAATATTAACTCGATATTTTGAAATTACAGAAATGTTGATATGCACTCGTATACTATGAAAAAAAATAGGATGTAAAATTTAATAAAACTTCTTCATTTCACAGAGATAAAATAAGTATAACTCTATCTATATTGATTAAAAAAATTATTAATTGAAAGTTAATTTCAAAATGCTATTATTTTGGTATATTTCAGCAAAAAAACCATACAGCATATCATTCAAAATTAATTTAGGTTTAATTTTATAAATTTATCACACATATTTACATTAAAATCGTCTAATTACTGTCGAATTCATTAATACAAAATATACAAATAGAAATTATCATTCAGAACACTCATCTGATTACCCGTCATAAATAACTTAGCTATTTAATACTAATTATCAATTATAGAATTTACTGTGCCAAGTCTCTAAACCCATTTTATATCAGGACTTCAGTCAGTTTAAATGTAGTTAATAATTAACTAAGAAATGAATGGTATATAATTTACCTGACAGAACATAATTTTTCAATGTGGGAGTCTGGTAAGACATATGCATTAATTGGTTCTGAGTATTCATTGTTGCATCTCAACATTAGATCATCACTGAGTTCACCGTTTTTGGAAACCCTGCAACAAACATTGTTATAGATATAAGTTATAATTAATTTCACATTTATTGTATGTATACCAAATTGAATTTTTCGATAAAAAAACAAAAAAGATAATTTAAATTGTAAATGAACTATAAACTAATAATATCATAGCAGGTGTATTCTATACGTAGTTAACAAGAGAAAGTACTTTTTGAGTTAAGAATTAATTCTAAATTGATAATCAATATAAAACTTTGTTACATTCAAGTTAGAATTAAATATAAATTGTTGAATTCGAGTACATTTTTTTTATATACATGTATTTGAATCATTTTTTATAAATTACTTTTATCACATTTGAATAAAAAGGTTTTAGACAATTTTTATACTAAATATAATATAGTTAATTTGACATACTTATGAACAATTTAAATATCAATCATAAATATTGATAATAATATTATTACATTTTACGGAAATTACATTACTGAAATAATTTTTAATCTTCAGTTTAACAAATAAATAAAACAACAACAGAAGGTCGTTGTTATTAAAATTTTATTTTAATATAATTTACTTTATCTGCAACTGTTTTATAGCAACCATGTAAAAATGTATGGCATATTAGGTATTACTTATGAAACGGGTTAGCGTGTTCAACTTATAAATGTGGGTGTGTGGGTATTCAAATTTTATTCATGTGTAAGATATTTTTAACAACTCTTATACATATATTTATTGACGGCCCACGACAACGGTCATAATTAATATTTTAGCCATAATAAAATCAGGTCGGAGGGCCATTAAACTATTTAGAACCATATTATTTAAGAAGTCATTTATCATTGGTAGCTGACATCACAACACAACGTTGTATGTAGTTTTTATTATATTATCATAATGTTCTACTGTTATGTTTCTTTTATTTTTACGTATGTAACAAGTAGTAATTGACTCTACTGTAAAAAACTAAAATTTTGGAAATAAAATTTGTTCTTATAAGAATAAACAGTCAGAATATTGTTTTGATGGAGAACCCAGCCATTCTTCTTCAAATCTGTCCGTTTCTATCTAATATGTTCTTTAAATTAAATTAACACTTTATCTCTGCTATTGCTCCAACACTTAATCGACGATCTTGCTGAATAAAGTTACAATTCTTTTCAATACTATTGTCAGTTGAATAAATCTTAGGACAACCAAAACGATTAGTCTTCAAAATTATCCCTTCTACTTCCAAACTGCTACTCAAAAATACGAGCTCTTGATACTCAATTTTTATCATAAGCTTGACATGCAAAAAGATTCTGCGGTAGTTTTATTCAATTAAACGAAAATTTCAATATTAACACGTTGTTCGATGTTTAAATCTAATATGTTTCGCCAAAATAGTGTAACAAAATATAAAATAAATATATATAATAATTATATTTCAACAATCAAGATGTAGATAACATTGTTACTTTATTATCAAACCTCATATTTATAGATTATTTATTAAATACAATATAATAATAAAAATAAATTAAACTAGATGGTAACTAGGAGGGTTAAAGGGGACTTAGCACCATTTAACGAATATATTCCCTCAAAAATGTTTTAAAAATATGTGGATAATTATATGAAAGTATATTTTGGGCGGGGAAACATACAATCATCAAAATTGTTTACACTAGTTGTGCCTGTAAATTAAGTTTACCGAGTAAATATCAGTGGACCTTCATTTCTAATTTCATGTTAACAAAAAAATATTAATATTAATCAATAATAATGAGTCTAAACATTATTTTTAATTGATCATTAGTAACAAAAAATATTGTGAATATAAGGAGTATATAAAATTCAAACTAAATTGTATTAATTCAACTGATTTTTGAACTTTATAGTTCAACAATATTTTACAAACAAAATTTGTAACTATCAATTAAAGTAAAAATTAAAATTGGATACGAATTTTATTTAATTAACAAATCTTCAGATAGTATACGAATAATAATGAGATATTTTGTCAAGTTATATGTAAAACTATGTTAAATTATTCATACAAATTTTTTATTATTTTCCATCTCTAAAATTATACTAAAATAAGAATAGTAAACATTAAGCTAATTCAAAAATTGAAATGTTTTCAGAATATTAGTAAAAATCTTAAAATTTCGAATTATTATACTAATATTTCCACAATATAGGGTAGCTGATTTGTTTTAAATTTATAAATTCTTTTGGGTAGAATATAAGGAAAACGAACAATTGAGTGTTATAAAACAATAGTAAATAATTTTAGATGATTTTTTAATTTTTATAAGTATTAAAAAGTAAATTCCAACTATTAAAACTAATAAAATACAAAAATGGTTATTATTTGTTAATTTTTGGAACATTTATAAAAAAACGTATACCATTTTTACCATTCATTTTATCTAAATGAAATATTTTTTTTATCTAATTTAAGAAGTTAAAAAAAATAGAATATACTTTTTTTATTACTATTTTTATATATATTGATCAAAAAACTCATATAAAATAATCAGTTTTTACCAATTTCAACAATTGATATATTATTTTACATTTTTATGATCCTCTAAAATATTTTGTATAAATTATAAGGAAATAGTTTCAAGTACTAACTAACTCTATCGTACAAGAATATTCATTAGATATAGTAATAAAAATGTCTCTATACTATATTATAACTTAAAATTCTCTTATGTTAAATAAATGTAGAGTCTAAATTTTAATGACGATTTTCTTTAAGTATAACTTTACATTTATATTTTTAATATACATTATATAATATTATAATATAAATAATTTACAAAAAAACGATTTAAAGAAAAAAACTATATTTGTTATTTAAATTAACAAAAATATAGTATAAGTTTAGTATAATTCTATTTTAAATTAATTTTTTTATTAAAATATAAATTAGTCTTTTTGATAAAGTGACACTAAATTTTTTTAGCTATTTAGAGTCAGTAAACTGTTTTAATGCTTCGGCTTAAAAGCTAAATTTACTAAGTACCATTTATTTGTATTATATTTATATAGTTAACACATAATGTGCACAAATAATTTAGTTTATGACAGCCTATAGGGCGTTTTAAACGCTTTTTGTTAAGTTAATTATCGCCAGTTTATAACTCTGCACTGCGGCTCTATTTCAACAATAATTGTTGTTAACCTTCTCTTTTGATCTCGAATAGATTAAAATAGTGGATGGTAGAAATAATAAAATATTACTATCCTTAAATATAAATCATTTTGTTTTAAGTTATATGCGTTCAAATTTGATGCAAGATAATTTTAAGTAAACTAGTCCATTATTAAATTAATTTTTGTTATATATTTTAGATACACAACTAAAGACAAGAATCTTACATTGAATAAGACACTCAATTGATTTATTAATTAAAATTATCATGAATATAGGTAATACATGTTAACCGAATAATTTCATATTTATATTTAAGAGACAAACGAAGCACGCGACTTCTCTATAATAATAATAGTTGTAATTAACAGAATAATGTGCATTGAATTAATAATTGTAAAACTTATTATTAATTTAATTTTTTTGTAAATTAACGGCTAAAACATTTTATTAGATAATTTTGTAAAATTTATCAGTTATAATTTAATCAATCAAATAATAATATATTAATACCATAATTTATGTGATGGAGTATACACTATTACAATTATTGTTAATACTTACAATTTAATATATTCAATAACTAAAAAATCCATCATTTTATAGCCCAATAAAATGAATAATTATAGAATTTCTGCGTAAAATACTTTATGAAATTAAAAAGAACACCTTATAGAAAAATAATGAAACATTATGTTAATAAGTATATATTCAAAAAAACGGTTGACTATTCAATTAAAATAAATTAAATATTAAATGCAAAAAACCAAACACATAAAAGATTTTTCAAAATATATGTTATAATTACAATGCTATCGTAAGTGAAGTTAATAAAACGAAACTTCATGATTTTTTTTATAAGTGCAAAACCTAAAATATATTAAATTATTATTATTAAAATTATACATGCCTTAAAGGATGTTTAAAATACCATATATAATTATTATCATACGTGTTTCAAGTAGATTACTTATACAATACAGCAAGTTTAATATCATAAAAAAAATTTCCCTTTCATTTAATCAATTGTAATTATGAAAATTCATTGTATACAAAATAGTATGAATGATGAAAAGCCTCAAGATCATTGGCGCCATCCGTGTGAGCAGTTAGAGAAAGCTGTCAGTGATTGTCTTCCTAAAGTAAAATCAGTAGACTTCTATTTTATTGATTTATATGTGTTATTAGGTTACTCAATTGTCCAGCCAAAAGAAATTAAGTTGCCAAACCTTAACGCCTTATAATAATTACAATTATTGTGTATTTCTATATGAAATTTAGTTGATAAAAAAATTTGATTTAGAAATCAAAATTTCAATTGCTAATAAAATATTATTAGCGTTATTTATATTATATAACAAAAAAATTTAATTGTAAATTTTTAAGGCCTATATTATCAATAATTTTGTACATAGTTTCTATAAATTTCAAGTCATCAGTTTATTAAAAAATATTCCAGGAAGACTTCATGAATAAGAACACTATATATATAGCTCAAAATAAACATAATAGGAAATTATAAATATAGGTCACATTAAACATTTAAGTCGAATACATGCCATTTATTGCATAAAAAAATGTTTATGCTTAGTACGTCTTCGAAATATGCTTTTTGGAATTGTAATCGATAATAATCCAAATAAAAATGAGTACACGGGAAGGTCAAAGCTATTTAAGGTTTAAAATTAAAAATTAAAATTTTTATTTAAAGTTTTAAAATGTTTGGTAATTTTATACTGAGAAAATTGAAATTTAGAGATATCATAGTATATTTCAATATTTTTGTATATTAATGCATTCTTCGGCTTTAAAATTTATCAACTTTTTAAGTGGATATATAAAAATATGGATTACAGTTATAAATGAAAACAAACATTATTTTTGGTATATTATTATCAAATTATCATGAAAACAATTGTGTACAAATATTTGATTACATTTCCATTTTAGAAATGTATAAGTTACAACAATAGATAAAAACTATTTGATGTATTGTATATTTAAGGAAAACACCGAGTTAACAATTAATTGTAACTTAGCATGTTAAAGTAATTATTTTAATACGTCAATGTACTTATTATGTAGAAATAATTACTCTAAAAAAGGATTACACGAAAATGTACTCATTGGAATTGGTTTCCACAGGTCAAAACATATACTATTATAACTACAAAAAACTAAAATAAGAATAATTTAATTTACTAGACATAATTTTATGAGTATAATCAATCAATTTTCACTCTCGTGAAATACACCTATTTTAAAATAGGTCATATATTTTTACATAGTAATAGTTTAAAAACATAGATTGTTAAATAAAAACGATGAAGAATGAAAATAAATTGGATGTTCTTTAAAAATAGTATCATGAAATAATAAAATATTACGAATAACCAGAATACAACAACTCACAAGAGAAAAAAAAGTTGTACTAGTTTTATTTGAGGTTTAAATGTTTTGATTATAAAATGAAGTTTAATCATTATAATTAACTAAAATATAATAAAATTGATCATGAGACCTGTAGTTAATATTTTAATTATTCACATTTAAAGTGCTAAAAAAACATTTAGTGCGATGTGATTCAAATAATACTCATAATTTTGTATAATTAATACATAATTTAGAATATAAAGCGTCTTCGGTTATCCCCCAAACATATATTGTTAATTATATCCATAGTATTAACTAAAATATTTTTTCGGAAGGGGTGGACAATACATAAACATATATTATAGAGTTAATATATATTATATATTTTTTTAATAATTTCAGTAGGGAAGGTCCGGATCTCTTGGATCTCTCCTCAGATATGGCCTTTATTATATGACCTAAATCGTTAACATATATGGCACCATTATTTTTTGTAGAACTTTTGTATAAATATGACATTAAAATTTTTAAATAATAACAGTGTATCAAATAGCTATCTAGCTCAGTCAGTAACGCATAGCGCTTTGGAGTGAAGGTGGTACTGAGGTTCGATTCTGTTGTGTTGGACTTTGTAGGCTTTCTTGTTCTCTCTAACACAAACGCTAGCTTTTAGAGTTGACAATAAACATGATTACTTTTTATGTGAAATAATTTAATACAACATTAAATAAATTATTATGTTAACCAAAGTAAAGAAAAAATTAAGTCGACACGAATTTATATCATATCATACCTATAGTAAAATAAAAATCATAATATACTTTGAACATTATATATTTATGTCAACTTATATGATGTATTTATAAAAGTATTCGACTTACTACAAATTGTCCACCTTATGTAAGTCAATGTAATACGTTATGAGTACCTACGCGACTGAACTTGATAAGAATGAGTTATAATAGTATTTTTATTTTTTATCATTTGTCTAGATTTTATACGGTGGTCTCAAATGTAATCACGTTATCGGAAACTGAAGAGCGTTGTATTATCACCTCTGAGTTTTTAACGTCAGTATTTTAAGCATATAGTAGCTACTATATAAAAGTAATCATGTAAGCCCTAAATTACTGTTGTTGGATTAATATCAAATAGTCATCATGCATTTTCATCTGTTGCCGCTTATATTCAAAGGAACATAATACGTGTGTATAAAGCGCAAGAAACTTTATGAATGACAAAAAGACCATTTATCACGTCTTCACGGCTTTAGAATAAAACATATCATTAAAAAAAACTCCTACTAATGTAATCAACTTATTGCCTAATACATTTTCAAAACCAAGAATTTCCGTGGGAAAATTCCAGTCTCAAACAAATAAAATCTTTACTAGTTTTATCTATCTGAAAATGTTGACTTAGTGAGCACAAGTGTTAAAACGAGTGTAATGAAACCTGTGAAGTAATGACTTTACTACAATAAGTTAGTATTCATTATTTAAAATAAAATTTCAGAGTAAGTTATGTACTTTTTTTTTATTAAACGAAAATAAAATACTAGAAACTTGAATACTTATCAGATTGAATAATTCATAAATCGCCCACATAGCAAAAATAATTATTTAATTTACTTGCTAAAAATAAAGTTTTCAGGCTTTTAAGACATGAAAAATTAGGAACTATTACAACACTGTAAGAAATGATCTAAAAATTGCCATACGTCATTATGATATTTGTAATATACACTTTAATTTTATACAGAATTAGTGTAATTTTGACATAAAACGTTGAAAATTCGTACACAAATTTAATATTTTTATTCATTTTTTTCCTGACATTGTATACGTTAAAAACTTTCAATACATGTATGTGAAAATTCAGATAAGTTTTTATTACTGACATGTTTGTATGGCTCTAACACATATTAATTAAACGCATTGGAATGTTGATATTTCACTCAATTAAATAAAAATTAAAATCATCCAAAATGTCAAAAATGCAACGTAAAAACAAAAATAATAAAACTAAAGATAAAATCTTAAATTATTTTATGTGTAAGATTTTTACAACATATAATAATAATGTCCTATAAATTATTACTTGAGTAATTGAAATGATAAAAACAAAATAATAAAATAAAATTGTTTTATTTGCATAATTTGGAGACATTTTAGTAGAACTTTTACATGTAACATTTAAACTTAGTACATAAATTACACCATTTTATATTTAAAATAATATTAATGATATACTCTAGTTTAATAATATTAGGTCGTTTTTATTTGAAATACATCTTGTCAGACTAGTAAAATTAAAAATGGACTCCGGAACACTTGACTCTTAATTGTAATATCAGCATGCAGATAAAAGTACAATTACAATCAACTGTCAAAATGATACATGCAAATATAGTTCATATTTTTGAAAAAAAATGTTAGCAATAAAATTAATACTTTGAAATGTTTTAATTACTATGAATATTATTTAATAAACACAAGTTATTTTTTAGAAATTCTATACCGAATATCATTACACACTTCGATGATTATATTTTTTAAACAGGTGGCATCATCTTAATAGAACAGTATGTAATAAAGTAAACAATGAAAATGTATTTGAAAATTTAAACAAAAATGTCTGGTCTAGGTGAGGCTCGAACTCACAACCCCGGCATCGCTCACGACGACTGTCTTATAAGTACCGTGCGCTAACCGATTGCGCCACTAGACCCATGTAAACTAGTGTTAAAAAATGTACTTTTTCATTAGAATGACATACTTTTAAAATTTTTATTTTGGATAAAAAATGTAAATATTATCAAGTGTAAAAATGATTTAATAATAATACAAAAATTCCGTGCAAATGAATCAATAGAAAAATTAATTCGCTTATTATAGTTTTTTTCAGAAAAGAAAAATAATTAATCAAATAATGATTTTAATTTTTACAAAAATATCTGGTCCAGGTGAGGCTCGAACTCACAACCCCGGCATCGCTCACGACGACTGTCTTATAAGTACCGTGCGCTAACCGATTGCGCCACTGGACCCGCGTGAACTTTTGCTAAAAAATATACTTTTTGACTAGTAGTATACCGATAATATCTAAAGGTTTACTGATACCGTCAATTACTTTTTAAAATCAAATGTATTTTTATAATATTATTAAAATACTGTACAATAATCAAAATAAAGAATATTTTATCTTTCTTATAAGTAAATATAAACTAATCAAAAAAGTACAATTCGGATTTAATACAATACATAGTAATTAAATTATAATAAAATTTAAAAATTAGTAAAAAGCAACAATAGTTCACAAATATAGTGTTAATTAACTCTGTTCGTGTTATATTTTTTGGGAGGGATACAAGTTTCAACACTCATTCTGAAAGTAATTATTTGATTTGTAACAGATGTACACCTAACGTCGAGTTTTCTCACAAATTGACCTTAGAGCGTCGAATTAAAAATAATTATACATTCATCTTTTTATTTGAACATCAGTTTAAATTTAAGAAATGACGTTTCAATTTATTCATGTTTAAATGCTTTTTTAACTCTTTTGCTAGTTAATTTGTAACGAGGATTTTTATAATAATGCTGCTGAACTGAACTATGTTGCTCGCAGTGCTGAGATATTAAGTATTTACATTGCTTATCAGGATGTAAATAACGCACTGTTAGTTATTATTCTGAAATAAACACGCATGTTGTTAAAGGGTTTACACAGCACAAACGTAATGGTCCGTAAAACTGTACAAAAGGTTTGACGCGAATGTATAATTATGATTTGTATAGTTAAGTTGGTAGTATTGGTGTTGTTTTTTTTTTAATTTTAATTTAATTATTTTAAATTGCCAGATTTTTAACTAAATAAATATAACGAACATTTATTTTAAGCTGTAATTTGAAATGTTTTATGATATTCAAAAGCTATGACAGTTATTAATAATTTTTAAATTGCCATATAAGTATTTATTAACATTATCTAATTGAGTTCACTATGTTTCTTTTATTTTCAATAATAAAGATTAATTTACTCAGATTTTCAAAAAAAAAAAATATTTACAATATTATTTGGAGCTATCATCAATCATACTATTCTGAAGTTACAATTATAATTACATTGTTTCATTAATCATTTAACACTGTCTAATTATGTTGTCTCATTATATTTACTTATTCATTCTAAAATTATTTGCTGACCTCAAAATTATACTATCACAAAGCTAAAAAATTTAGTTAAACAGATTTTTGTTTAACAACCATTAAACTGTGATTTTAGTTATTTAAAAATAATAAAAGTGGCACATAATACGTTTAGAAGTGGATCGGTGACAACAGGCGTTCGTAACTATTCTAAAAATATATAATTTACTGTGTGCACTTATACAGTGCACACAGTAAATGTGTCCGACTTATTTTATTCAATGAGGTTAACTTATGAAAAATCTTCATTTGTAAAAAAAAAACAAGAGTACTGTTGTCCTGTTTACATGCTTTATACAAATGCTATTTTTTTCTCGAATCGTCAGAAAAAAATATTTTAGTTGGTGTTCTTAAGAAAACAACTAATGTATACTATGGACTGTAACATAATAACTGTGGACGTCATATGTATGTAATGTTGAAATTATTGTAAAATGTATTCCCATTTGATCGTTCTTTCATTTCAAAAGTTAGTAAAAACTAAGAAAAAAGGAATCCTATTATATAAAAATATTCTCTAAAAATATTTTTATAGTTCTCGAGGGATTTCGTAAAGATTTTATAATATTGTTACAATTCATAAGATTCACAATACAAAAACTTCCTTGTATTTCCAATGAAAATACGAATAATCATAATATTTAATCATTTATAAATAGGGATAGCTATATAGAATTACAAAAACAGTAACATCAAAAATAGCGTTGCACTAAATTAAATATATAAATTTTAAATACATGAAATATATTAATTCCACAGTCAACAGGAAATTATAAAATAAATTGTTAAAATAATTTCGGTACTTTTTTTTTTTTTACTTAAAATTAGCCCTCGATATAAGGATAATTTAAATTAAAATAAATTTAATCATTATTTTAATTATTTAGGGAAAACAATTAAATATTTTAAGTAGATTCAATAATGTCAAGACTCTTTTCAGTCCATTGACCTATGATTCATCACTAATAGTAATTTGATAATTTAGGAGTTAAGTAAATGAAATAGTGTCTTAAAAACAAAAACAAAATATGAATTTTTTACCAAACTTTGGACGATCACCAAAATAACAATTTGGTCGAGTGACAATTATTTGAACAATTAATAATATAATTATATTATGAATTACGGCTCGGGTAATACTGTACTGATTTTTATATTTATATTTATCTATTTTACTATTATAATTGTACGAATTAAATATATATATATATAACAAAAATATTAAATGTATATTGATAAAAAATTTATTGATTTTACCAAGGAATTTTTTCAGTGTAAGATTGTTTTTACGACGCCTTGTGTTGCGGTTTCTCATACCGGAACAATGCCACTTTTTTTATAATTTCCGGTACACTTTCGATGATCGTTCGTCAATCTCTGACGATGTCAACTTGCTCTTCGGGAGGTAATAGACTTCGGTCTGCTGCGTAACAAGTGGAGGCGCTTACCATTTTACTACCGATGACACATGATTCAGATCCGATACACTTTTGTTTAGGTTAATAACGTAATGTACGGTTGAGAGAAACGCGGTACCGTGTCATATTCCCCCCTAATTACCACAGAGGGGTATATCATTGGTGAGAAAGACCGACCGTTAGATTACTCCACGACATTGAACCTTTCGGAATATTACTATCGTTACGCACAAAGTGGGTAATGATAGTAACGTTTTAGATCTTAAATGCTGACGCTGAAAAATAAACGAAAATTTCGAAATTTTTAAAATGTAAACACATTTCTTACGAATATTAGGAAGAGTAATAAACAAACCCTTGTTTAACCATTTAATAATATATTTTTTTACTGAATAACTTTTAGACAAGCATCTAAGTAATGGTTCCAAAATAAACCTACGCCTACGTTGAATATTACGACCGGACGCCGCTTGGTCTCTACGCTACTTTTGTCTTTCCGGCATCATGAAAACATACTGTGCAATACTAAAATAATAATGATATGTATAACATATATGTTTTATTCAAATATAAGTAACATTTAGACTTATTATTACGATCCTCAAAGTTTTATAAAAATAGTAAAATGAAATCATAAATTACACCAATTAGCGGATAGAAATAAGACATAAACTGCCGAAAACGACAGGGCGTGAATCCTTTACAAGAGGCTAAACTTTACACAGTCTCGCAGCTAAATAATTTATACATAAAATATATACAACGGGAAAGATTCTTGAGATGATCTT
Source organism: Daktulosphaira vitifoliae (assembly GCF_025091365.1). Lineage (NCBI taxonomy): Eukaryota > Metazoa > Arthropoda > Insecta > Hemiptera > Phylloxeridae > Daktulosphaira > Daktulosphaira vitifoliae. The sequence goes on from NW_026099574.1 coordinate 3,132,680, forward strand.
TACGCACCATCGCGGCCATGATCAAACAGGTGAATTTTTAATTTTAACTACACTTGAATGATTTCCAGCAAAATAATATCTTAGCTAACGTTTAACGATCACGATTCATATATGATTTATTACTCGGTAGTCGACGACAACATAACTATCAACCAACCCAACACGTGTGTGCTCTATACTTAATCTTTACAAAACTTAAGTACATTTATATTATGCAGTCTGATTTACTCTGGGAAATTTGAATTTAAAATAAAATTTACTATCAATAAGTACCGCAAAAAAGAATTTCATCAAAATATTTGTCCGTACTCAACATATTATCTAAGTACAACAATGCATGTTGTTGAGGCGTTTATTTAGTGTATGGGCGTCACATCACGTATAAAATTCAATAATGATCATAGCTCGCACCTACCTGACTTTCAAAAACTCAGTACTTAGCGTCAATAACAATAATAATAACAAGGGATCAAATGCATCATTAAATAAACCAATAAGAGTGGATCGATGCTTTTCTAAACTAATTGACCTATTATATACAAACAACAATATTATATCGAAGAGCTTCTATGATAATATGAATATTGATCATAAATCAATTGACCTAGAGGAGATAAAAACTTATATAATATAGTTATAACTGTATATTTTCATAATTGTGGCTCTTATGCTGGTTAATATTTAAAAATATATAGAATGTTCAGTTAGAAAGGGAACGGGTTTCTATTGTTCTCATTTTTTGTAATAACTGACTCGTTTTCTTACTTACTAAACATTCATATAACAAACTACCTTCGCAAGTTTCTGTTATTCTTTGAAAATTGATATAAAATAAATACGACACTGTTAATTTAAGAAAATATTAGAATTATTGAAATAAATATTTAGTTTGACATTCCCTAGAATAGTTTATGTGATATTTCATAAAATTTGTTTACATAACAAATTCCATTAAGAGACGCTGAAATTACTTTTATAAAAAATAATAATAATAATGTTTTGCGATGACGTACTTTTCCAATAATAAATAAAATACCGTATAGTATATAAAATTACTTTGTCACTGTATAATTTTCTTTCGAGTGGGTGTTTAAATGATATTTAATATCATAAACACCTACTCAAAAGCTCTACATGTACTTACTCAAGTTGTAAGTTTAAGATAAATATAGTTAATTATGTTGAAATAAATATCCCATCAGAAAGTCGATTGTTATGATTTACATTATATACATTTTTGTGGTAGTAATGGTAAATCAAAAAAATAAAAGCAATGATATCTAAATAAAATATAATACTTTATTAATATATAATATTTCCTGAAAGATTATGCTCATCATCAGCTGTTATCTTGAGCAGTATGGTTTACAATGTATATCGAGACAAAAGTTATTAGAAACATTATCACCATAAATATGTTTTAGAGGCTAAAGTTAAATGACATTGTTGTCGTTACTTACTTGGGGTTATTAATTTTGAGTAGAAAAATAGTTGTATAAAAATAAACCGAAAGTTTTTTTATTCGTCTAACGTATTTGATATTCAAATTATATTCAAAAAAATATCAACACTACATTAATCAAGTTTATTACTTGAATTCATTAAATTTTAGTCTTAAGCGAAGATTTTACACAATTGGATCATCTACCAAAATGAGCAAACACAGTACCCACACATAAATTAGTTGATCCTCGACATTATATATAACTATATTGTGGTCCACAATTAGCCAATCCTAAAATATAATATTTGTCAATTAACCTACAAATAATACACGTCTCATATTCTACATGGTCACTGAACAACATCACATAACTAATCGTTTACAACCAACTAAATCATACACATCAATACTCATTGGGTAAGGCTCTTAAACACAATTGTTTTCATTTAGCAAATCATGACGATATCTTTTATTGTTGTTTTTTATATTCCTGACCATAAATTAATACTACTTAATCAGCTATTGGTCTTCAGAAATTACAGCACTCTATATGCAGTTAATATGACCTTGTATAAAACAAAGTCATACAATTTATATCTTTCTTAATATGAATAATTTAGTTTTAAACAAGTAATTTTCAAAAGAGTATGTCATAACAAAAAATGATATGTTTCGTTCATTGATAAAAACGTAAGCACCAGAAAACTATTTTCTAAGAACTTAATTCTGTATAACAATGACACTTGTCAATTCAATTGATACCATAAAGTAATCTCATAAAAAATACTTATTTCAATAAGTCAATAAGAAAATTCAGTTGAAACAATAATTGCAATTGATCAATAAAAAAAAGACAATTTTTTTGCTTTAGATTGTTTTTAATCTGAAGTACTGATCTGTCATTTTTGTAACAATTATCTTCTTTAACTATATAAACATTTTTTGAAGCGCTTCAAAATTATATTTTATAAACTAGGAAGCTGCTCGTGTATCCGTTATCCGCAAGTTATATACTGGTCTATAAATGCATAAACAATAAGATTTATCAGACTTTACTAATATAATTGGTTCACTCAAGTTTATGCAGACATTACTATAATACAAATGTATTTATAAACGTGAACACAGTACATACTTTATAGTCCGTTAACAAGGTCGTATAATAATGCAGTATAAATAATGAATGAAAAAATAAACGTGTATATTGTACAATGTATGCACAGAACTCACGACGACTATTATAATACAGGGCGCCGCAATGTTCTTGTTTAAAAAAAATATATAAGATGTAAGTTTGCAACTGCAACAGTAGTGCGATAATAATAATTGCCGTTGCTTGATTAATCTACCGGTATAACAACATTGTACCTTTTGTTTATAGTGTATTATAATGTACAGGAATAAACATGGTCACGGATTTGTCTGCAATCAAATTGTTTGATGGAATTCCTTATAGCCTTTGTAATAACTTATAATATGAGACTTATTGGTTAATATGATTATAATCACGGCCGTAACGCTACTAACTATGTAAGCGTCTTTTTTTTTTTTTTTTTGTAAAAACAAAGAGTTTTCAATAACGTGATGGAGAAGGCTACACAATGAAACCAGACTTAGACAAAAAAAGAATAGACCCACAGAATCTCTCGGCGTAAAATCATATTGACTTCTCACGCCACTCTAGTCGGTTACACAACGTTCAACAATAGAAAAGTTAAATTTTCTAAGTCAACTTAAAACTATTCTAATTCAAGTATCTAAAAATTATTTACGCTCACTGAGAACTATTGAAATTATTAATTATCATGACTATTTTTATATACAACTGACATGACATAACATAGTCTGTACAAATATCGTTCGAGACTCAGTTTTTTTATAATTCATAGGTCACAAAATATAAATTTTCTTTAATGATTTTTAACTTCATAAATATATTTCCATGTACTACAATGTATTTCATCGAAACACTTAACAGTATGTTTCTCCGTTTTCTTATAACAAAATATATAAAACGATTCACGATAGACTGTCTTTAACAATAATTAACTAAAAATATTTTAATCAAAAAAATAAAATAAAAACATCTCAAATTAGGTAATTATTAAAGTTTCACAAAAGCTACACTTAACTTGTTCAAACTTAATTTTATGATTATGTAAATTTCATATTCATCATTTTAAGTTTAATATGACGTACAGTATTTTATAATATTTAGTATCAGAATTCTTTTTATTAGCTAACGTAAATAACAACTAGAAAAAGTATCAAATTTTAGAACCACAATGCATATATTTTCTTAAATACTTTTTTATCTAACAAGATGAGAACATATTTTAATTAAAATATTTACTTATAAAAAAAATATTTTTTTTTTCGACTATTGTACGGCTGACTTCGACAAGCGTTCTTTAGAAAAAAAATAGAAAAAAGATTCAATTTTAAAAATTCAATTTTTAATCTTAAAATAACAATGGAGTGTAACGTTGATAGTAATGTAAATTACCGTAATAATCTTTTTAAGGAACATTCTCAAAATACGAGAATATTCTTCTTAAATTTTCTTTACATTACCGTAAAATAGGCAAATTTGGTCATCGAATATAAAGTTGGCTAATTTCAAATTTATCTCTAAAGCTTCAGATCACTTAAACATAAAACATTAGTCATCTAGTCTACTTCAAAAAAACGTTAACTCATTATTTAATTTTATATGTTTTAATTATCAAAAGCTTGAAAGTGTAATTTGTAAGTTACCAACTTTATATTCGCAAAATAAATACAATATTGAAAAAAATGTTGATTTCTTTTAAATACATATATTTCTTTATTTATGAGCTAATAACGACTTTTTAGAATCATCCCTTACAATTTAAAGGCGTGTCAACATTATTTTTTAAATGGTAACATAAATTTAATTAACTTATAAAATAGTAAATTATCTAATTAAGAAAATGTCTGGTCGATAACGACTTTTAGACCAGTACTTTGAATGTTATTCTCATTTCAGTATGACTGAAAAACGATTAGTAATAAAATAAGAGCACACACTCCTCCAGTTATTACTTTTCATTGTTAATATCTTCTGAAATACTGGTCCACAAGTTTTATCCTTATTAATTATAAACTTCTGAGTGAAAAAAAAATTTTTGACTCTACAAAAAGTTTTACAAATATAATATTTGTTAACTTGGCCATTCTCAAGTATGACAAATTTAATAAATATTGATAGATACTGATAAAAAAATCAAATCAAATGTGTATTAAATAAAAATAAAACTTCGAAAACCTGAAAGTAACTATTATATTACAATTTGTTAATTTTATTTGGTTAACATATTTTTGTTTCGTTCTTCAACCTTGGTTTATAAATATTTCATTGTCTAACCATACTTATTTTTATTATTGTTATTGTGAACTAATCGAATGGAATGACAAGATAATCTAAATGATATATTTTTCTTTTATTTTGTATACTCGTGCCAATTTTTTTCAATTCGGTATACAGACATTAAATGCAAAAATAAAACCAAAATAAACTACACGCTCAGTAAAAATAAAATATAACGAATAGCTTTAAATATGTTTCATCTTCTAACCAAAGGAAGACATGGAAAATAAGTTAAGTGATATCAAATAAAAAATAGTGTTATGAGAATAATTATGAACTTGTTTAACATTTATATGTAACATTTCAAACGTTAATAACTTCATTAAGTTAAAGTAAGATTAATAAATTAACAGCTGCTCTAAATTGTCTTTCAACCATTAACTTTCAATTGACATATTACCGTTATATGACCTATCATTCCAATTTTTCTCCTACTGAATATTTTCCGGTCGGATGAAAATCCCTGGATGTCCTCATCAACGATAGCGTAACGAATTAGGGGAGTCTAATAAGTACCTGAATAAAACTAGACTCTTCCGGTGCAAGGGCAATAGTATAAGTAGTGCAGTGACTTGGTATACCTATCCAATGACAAAATAACAATACATAATTACTGTCGTACACTGTAAGTAATGATCTTAAAGTTCCTATAAGTCATTATGATATTTTTAATACACACGTTAATTTGAACACAGATAGTGTGATTTGATATAAAATATTGAACATTTACTATTTATACAAATTTTCATCGAATGCGTTAAAACTTCCACTATACGTACATGAAAATTCTGACATTTTTTTAAAGATTGTATCGTTTTTATAGTTGTAATAAAATAGCATTTATGTTTCATACGAAAAGAGTAAATTGAGAGACATAGAAAATTGTTGTCGGGAGTAAAATCGTTAAATTTAAACGACATTGATAGATGGTCCAACAGCAAAAGAAAATATAATTGAGCTGTCGTGATCGGAGGTACGTCCAATTATTATCGACTGTCGACAAGTTTATTGAGTCTGTAAGTTTAACATCCCCAGCTCTAGCTAAGGCGAAGAAATGTTCTCTTATTTAAAAATGAAAAAATTATTTTATGCTACAGTTAACTGCAAACAACGTTGTTCACTGAACCTGAAACAGTCTACTGCACGTCGACTGACGACTATAACAATTTATGGTCCACTACGTTGTATCTAATGTTCTCAACATAGATTAAAATGTATGATATTATTTAGAACAACAGTAACCTTTACTGGGAAAAGCTATTACTTATTTTAATGTTCTTGTGTCTATACGAGAATACGTTTATTTTCAATGCTAAATTTAAAAAATAATTTTTATATTTCCTTATAGTTTTTATTGAAATACTCTACTTTTGGCACTTGGTCTTAAAAAATAGTTAAAATATATTGATTCTAAGTACTCCAATTTTCTGTAAAGAATTTTCATCTAGAATCTTTTTTATTTTATAATTTAATTCGAACGTAAACGTATTCTAGTCAATTAATCTTTTTAGCAGACAGAATAAAACACAAAACGTTGACGTATATTATTTTCGTCTATGAAACCTGGCACAGTTCACTGGTGAAAACTACGTCCTACTCCGTCCATATTAATGCATATATTATTCTAGTGACCCAATAATAACACATCAAACAAACAGTAAACACATAATTTATTGAACCAAATAAATCGTAAATGGTATAAAAAATTATCTTAAGAACATATTTTTAAAACTGAAATCGTTAAATAAATCACAACGTCTTTATCACTAAAATATTGAGTTTTTATTTTTACATTATTTTCATTTTGTATCAGATTGAATTAACATTCAGCTAACACTGAGTATAACCAGTGAAATTTTCAATATTTTTTTTATTACTTTACCAACAGCTATTTAACTTTTATTATTTATATAATATTTCTCGCATAATAATAAATCAAACATTTTATTATAATAAAAAATTAGGTAATGGTTTATTTTTTATTTAACAATTTGATATTTATAACATTAAGAAATTAAAAAACATTCAATTGATAGTCAGAGCATTAAAACTCTACTAAAGTTTAAACGTTAATAAAGTTTATTTCGACCATATATTAGTAACATATGTATACATTCATTGGAATTATATACACAAATACAGCAATTGACATTATATTTAAAACACATAAATAAATAATAATCAGGTTAATAATAACAATCAATATAGTCTACACAGCTTCGGACTGAGAATAAAGTCACCCCAATAACTTTTTTTTTTGCTTATCCATTTTTTTTTTTGATTCTTGTACTCATCAAAAATTACTCCTCATTTCCAAAATTTGTGAAAATACAAAAGTGATTAAATTATTTGGACATTTTAATATATAGGTAAATCAGTGAGGCCAAATTGCTAAATTTAAGCTCTTTTTACCCTATTTCAAAATTTAAAAATTTTCGACATATTAAAAAATGTTTTTAATATTTTATAAGTGTATATAATATTAAACTTTTTTATATAATATATTTATGTGATAATTCCACATTTTTATTTTTTATAATTTTAATATTTAAATAAGATATTCAAGCATTTTATTCAAATTAAATTTTGGCTGAGTCTTGAATCCAATACAGCCATCCATCACTGTGTCTTCTGGTTTTTCACCTCATCTTGTGCACCTGACATTGTCATAACAGCCATTGGTATACCAAATTTATCCACAATGTCACAGGCTGTAGACACCCACGTTCTGGTACATGATAACGTCAAGTCACGTGAGTTGAGAATAATAAACCGATTCCCATTCGACCAGCCTTCGTATGCCGCCTAACAATCTAGTTTGATTGCAGCTGATTTTTTTTTACTACTGTATTCATTGGGACTGAAACTCAAAAACCGTGTCCAAATCAATTCAAAATTATGATATTATCCTTGGTATAAATGAAAACTCCATAAAACAATGAGAACATCAACTTTAATTTAACATAATAGCGAGTAAGAACTATTATAGTAATTTTAGAATCCGCATTAAAACTGGATAGAAACGAATATTCAATTAAATTTGATTTAAATGATGAAATACAGCCGTATAATCAATAGTGGTCATTTGATTATTACGTATAAGAAGAAATGGTTTTTAAAATGTTATACTATATTTGAGAACTCTGTAAGTAAAGCAAAGAAAAACCAGTTGTGTATATTCACAAATAACACATATAAAGTCTAATATAATTTCTTGCATTGAGTAATGGATTAAGTAAAAGAATGTAAAAGTGAAACCATTCTAATATTAATTTTAGAGAAATAAAACTAATTTAAAATCTAAATAACTCAATAGAATGTCTTCATTCTAATAATAGTACTAAAGTTATTATTATTCCGCAGTTTCTCATAATTACTTATTGCAATAATTAAGTTTTTAAAACTAAGTTTGAATTGATTTCAATTATATAATATCATAGGGAAATATTGTTTTAAATTTCAATACTATGTGTTAATTGTAAATGTTAAATGTACTTTTAATTTATTATTTATATATTTTAAATTAACTAATATTATTGGTAAATGCAAAGAAGTTATACACTTTTATCAAGGAAAAGATACTTAATTTTTAAAAGAAATTGTGAAACTATTTAAAACTATATTTACATCTAGTTAGATTTTAATAATTTTAGTATTATCATTACGCAACATTAACGTAATATATTCTTCAATTTTAATTTTTAAGTAAAAATATATGTTCACAAAAAAAAAATTAATGATTTATTTAAGTATTATGCTATTATTTTAAAAACTAATACAGTATAGTTTAAACTTTAAATAATATGCAATATTTAGTATGATATTAAATTTAAATCAGTTTAATTTAAATATCAATTATGATATTAAAATAGGAGTAATTTATTTAAAAATTATTAAAATTAAAACTATATTAATAATATTTTTGATATAGTTTTAATTTTAAACAATATTAGCCACAAGTGATCAATTTATATTATATTTAAGAATATGCGTTTTCAGTAGTACTGGTTAGTCAAGTCAAAAAATATAACAAAACAGAACTCAGATGTTTATTTTGTTGAAAAAAAATAAATTTAAACAAAAAATTAGCATTTGCATATAACAATAATATAACAGTCTGAGAATTCTATATGTTTATCTCAATTTACTAAATTATAGTTATTTATTTCAGAGCAATAATACTAATACAATTTACGTTCAATTACCTATGTACTTATTTTAAAATAAAATAAACCAATAGAAGTATAAAAATTACACCGTGGGATTTCAACTATTTGCACAGATTTATTAGATAACTGCTAGTGGTTGGTACTTTTTTGCGGTTTTCATGATTCTTGATAACCAAAAAGTATTAAGTGTGGTTAACTATAAACTAGCCATTGTGATGTGGTGAATATTTTCACAGTGAACACAGTAATCATAAAAATTTCCAAAACGTTTTCAATCTAAAACCTTCGTTTATATCACGAAGTGTAGATTTAAAATAAAATTAATGTATAAAAGTACCCAGTCACGACCAAGATGGTGATAAAAAATATTAACCATGATATACATAGAGATTGCTTGGGATGAATTATCTCCGACATTTGTTTTATGTCTGCTGAATGCCTTGTCACGAACATGGTCATTGTTGACAAAAATGTTGTATGATAAAAGATTTAATCTTTTACTACCTAGCTCATCCAAGAGAACAAAAAATATATTTCGTAATTAATATTACACGTACACCTTCTTTGACGATTAGGGATTAACTTGTCATTCAATAAGGTACTCGATAAGTTGTTTATAAGCGAGTGCAGACAACCCGTAATGGGAAAAATGTGCATTTCTACAAAGTACATTAGGTTATTTGCCAGATGCGTATAAAGTTATTTTAATATAAAAACATAATATTTATTAATAATTAATTATTGAATTGTATTATAGAAGTATTATTCATAATAAACATGATAGTTGCTCTTATATAATTAAAAATATAAATCATTATTGTTCACTAACACAAATTTTTCCAGATGTCAATTCACACACACAATAAATTTTAATGAAATAGTTTTGATGTTTCTATAACAAGCCATTTTTGAACTGTAAATCTTATTCACACAATTTAAAAGTATATATACTACACATTATTTTTTCTTTAAACATTCACAGGCTATCATATTAGCTATATTTACCCAAAAAGATAATTAAAGTCAAGATATGACTCATTTATATATAAATTTCTATAATCCCATTTCTCATAATCGTTTTATAATATGCAGTCGTTTCATTAGTTATTGCTGTAACACTAAATAAAGTCTACAATAATTATAGATAATAACCATACGACCATGTGAAATTCGTGTGACATGTCATTCAACCATATCATGAACTACTTAATCATAACACGCGTATTTCAAATATTAATTTGCATGTACTTATGTTAATTGCACAGTGTAAATTAATTAAAACTTATACTGGACCAATATAATTTTCCGTAATAGAATTTAATAGGCATTAGTTGTAACTACGTATTTAATTATTCTCTAGTTCATCATACAACATAGAGAATAAAGCTAAGTTCTTATCAACTAGAAAAATAAAAAATATTTGTTTGATTAGTCTGAAAATTATTAACCTCTAAAATTCAAAAATATGTGTTGATTTCTAGAAACTTACTGAAAATAACTAATATTAATATCAAGTTAATAAATATAACGAAGAGAAATGACTAAAAATTTATTGATTTGATAAAAATTGTATTCACCTATCATAAATTTACTTTATTTTTACAAATATTTCTTCTTGTATGGACAAAACAAACATACTAAAAAAATATATGCAATTACATTATGATCACACTCAATGTGTGCGGGCTAGCCACTAATTATTATACTATTCACTTTAATAATAATAACTATAGAACTGCATATAATTTATATTAAGGTATAAGTTAAAGCCAGCGAGGAAAGACAACACTAAAAACAAAAGGTCTTCCGTTGAACAGTAGCAGCTAAAATGTCCGTTAAAATTACAGCATAATCGTAGTCGATGTTTTCTCACTATAGGAATATCTTCGATTATTTAAAAAAAGTATCATAATTACTTGAATTAAGAAAATCACAACAAATATTTCTATATTTTAGAACATTCACGGCATATATAGTCCGACATAAGTCATTAACGCATCCAGAAGGACCACCAGCGTAGGGTGACCGCCGGCTTCGCCTCGCAACTTATTGTAGGAGTAATAATATACAACAGAAGTTGCCTATTACCTTATTGTAAGTAATCAGAATCGGAGCCGAAAAACAATAGATGAACAATCAAACTGATACATATTATTTAAAATACTAATGTAATCTAGAAACATCCGGTATTCGTTTTGTGCAACTTCAAAAACTAGAGCACACCCATCCTTGTTCGTAATCGGAGCAAAAAAAAGAGTGTATACTATAAAACAAAATAATTTCATATTTTATATTAGAATTTAGCTACCAATGCACACTGCTGTTTGATAGTTAGACTTGTTTAATTATTACCGTTAAGGTGACAAAGGAAATAACTGTTATTTAAAAAACTAAAAACTGTAATATAAAAATATAAAACAATTCCCACAGCCATTAAACTTCTGTATTACACTTAGATTAGCGAAAATATATTTGAGTATAATTTATGAAACAATTCAAACTTAAACAAAAGTTGAATTTTAATTATGAATTATATTTTAATTAATTAAAAAATAATATATAATATTTTTTTTTAATAATTAATTACACTTCTAGTAAGAAAGTTATTTGTTTTTCAAATTTTATTGTTTTAATATATCTAGGAATGACTTATTAAAGAAAAGTATTACATAGAAAGCATATTTAATTTTTAATTATGATTTCCTAAAAAAAAGTATGTTTGTATTCAAATTTTATATTTTATAATACTGGGCTAACATATGCTTCATTATTTTAATACGAAATAAATTATGACCTAATATTTCTGCAATTAATAAATTTATCTATAAATTATAAAAAATTGAATGTTGATAACCTTTAGCATTTTAATATGTTGATTTTATTCAATAAATACTCACTTATCTTTTATTATTGCATTAAAAAAATGAATAATTAACACCTCTAGTTTTTTTATTAGGTACTAGTAGATTAATAAACAGAAACATTTAATAAAGTTTTTAGTTTCAAAAAACATTTTTTAAAAAATTTCTTAATATTACTACAGTTTTAGATAATCTGATTATGTTTTATTTTATATATGACCAAGGGCGCCCATTGGAGGTTGACAAAGGGGATAACACGCCCCTAATTTAATTTTTATTTTTCATAATAAAAAAAAAGAAAATGGAAAAATATATTGTCACTATGATTCCACATATTAATTGTTTCACATCATTTAAATATAGTTGTAATTGCGGAAAGAAACTTATTCTTTAGAATTTTACACATACAAAATTCATTTGTATTTATAAAAAACTGGAGTATAATATTTATATTTGTAGCTACTCTAAACAGATTTTTTGAAAATTTAAGCTTTAATGCTTCAATTCAAGCAATTTTTCGTAAATGTTAAAGAAGAATTCCAAATTTTAGTGGTTTCTTGTGCAAGTTGTCATTATTGAAATGCTAGAACAAATCATATCGATAAATTCACCCTTAATATTTTAGCAAACTATAGAAAACTTTGTTCAATAAATAAATTATTAACTACCTTAAAAATAACAATTTTGTAATTATCAGTTTTTGGAGATTAACCACAGATTTTAGTAAAAATGTGAAATCATATGTTGTATAAATAATAATACATATTAATTTTTAGTTTAAAGGCTTACAATTTGTATTACAATTGAATAAAAATGTAGTTTTTACTGTCTTCATACGAATAATGGTGCTTGGTTAGTCATTCTATTAGATAAATAAAAAAAAAAGTAAAATGCAGTTGGCTAAATTGTACATTAATTTTTACAACTTTTCGATTGAAAATTTTTTTTAATAGTTCACTTTCTATTATTTATACTGAGAATCTATTTTGTTTAACTTTCTGTTCACTAAATTAATTTAAAAAATGAAAATAATAAATAATTTTTTATATTTCAGGTAAGATATTTCAATTTATACATGATACATCTAGTCACACGTTACTTTACTATTACAATAAGGTAAGTTATTGTAAAAATTATTAAAATTATTTTCAATATAAATTTAATAAAAGATGGATTATATTATAATGAAAATTTTTATAACATAAAAAATTTAGTGGTCATCTTTAAAATGTTTAATTACTTATATTGTATATTACTTATCTTTAGAGCGTAATTGATATTAAAATCATATCTATTTGAAAGCTTATGAACATAAGTACTATGATACATAATTTCAATTAGTTATTCGTTTAAAATTTGTTTTAAATTAAATACTGTTAGATAATTTCTGGGAAGAGTCGTGCAATATTGCACATATACAGCGACGTCGCAACAGTTGGCCTCGACCGTGCGAGATCGATGAACTACTCTACTCATTGCAATCTGTGTATTTGTCTATGATATTATAAAAATGTACAGCATGAAACAAAAGTTAATAAAAGTTTTATTTTATAATTGGCATTTATTGTTTTGACTAAATGTTTTCATATAAAAAATTTATTACATTTGTAAAAGAAATAACTTGAAAAGGGAGTTTCCGTTGGGTTATACTTTTCATAAGGCAAATGCACTTTAAAAATTAAAAATAAAGCTTTAATACAAATAGTATTTAAGCATTTTAAACAAATGTTCATTTTTTATTTAATTATTTTCATTATATTTATTATTTATTAATTTAATTAATTTAGTCAAGACATTTTTAATTATACCTTCTGCGTCATTATGTTATTAAGATTATTGAAATATTACTGTCGGTTTGTGCGTCTGTCGGCAGAAATTCATATATCGTCACTTTACTCTAAAGAGTTATTACTCCATGGACTGGTATTACAGGTCTTCGACAGTTACAGTAAACCGGATATTGTGTTCATTCATACTATTATCAAAACCGCAGATATTTCATTTGAAGTATTTACAGGTTATGATATTTTTAAGGTAAAATTTATTAAAAATTTAAAGTATAATCCTTGTAACTATTAATAGGCGTATATTCATAAATAATTGATTCTATACGATTCAAGATAGAATTTATAATAATTATAGCACGAGTTATTCTCTAAATAAAGTCTAAGATCCCGATAATCAATTAAGAGTATGCCTAATATTTTATAAAGTCTGAAAAAATTCACTAAGTGATAGAGTATTATATTAGATGATTCATTAAGGATAAGACATTTATTATCTTAAAAACTATAATACATTTTTAATTTCTTATAAAAGAAAATTTGTTCTAAAAAACTCTAGAATAATATGCAGTTAAATAATTTGTTTTATTCCTTCAGGGAAAAAAATTTAAATTTTTTAATGAGAATCCCTATTTTTAATTTAATAATATCATAGAAAAAACATTTTCACATAATTTTTTTCTTATAACTTTTTTATACCTTCATTCGTTTGTTTTTTAAAATTGTTTAAATAATTGGATTTAAAATACATATAAATGCATCATACAATGGTTTAAATAATATTAACCAACAATAATCCGTTTCAATGAGCCATAAATTATTTTTATGTAATAAAATTTGTCTACATATGCTGTTCAAAAATGTACAATAGTTAATTTGCTATAAATATAAGTATATTCGATTATTAATAGTAATTAATTATTAAATAAAAGATTTCTGTATTATGGGTAGTAAAATATCAAGTAGTAGTACCTGTAACAAATAACGACTACTTATGCTAAACAGAAAATTATTAATGGAAAATTGGTCAATGACCACTATACTTAAATAATCTATAACAGAAAAATGATTCGAGGGAAAAAAAATATAATAAGGATAAAATTGTTTTACATTTTTTTTCTATAAAATCATCTAACTAAGGATCACGTTGACGACATTATGATGGTGTCAGTCCTGGTATTCCACCGCCTCTGGATCAATTCTCATGTACCCTTAAAATTTGTTGCACCATTTTACAAACTGCTCTTTAAAAGTTATTAGAGTAACAATATATAGTTATCGAGCTATTATAATTTTATAAATTAAATTTAAAAAAATCATCAAACTAAAAATAGGGTTCTCGTAAAAAAAATTGTAGTTAAGTTTTTTTGTCTGAAGAAATATAAAGAAATTATTTAACTACACATTATTGTACAGTTTTTTTAATCTAACAATTTATTCCTTTACAAAAATTAAAAAATTTCAATAGTTTCCAAAATAACGAGTGATTTTCCTTAATGAAGCAATCTACTAATTTTATGAAAATTGGTACAGTATTATGACTGACTTTTTCTTATGAGAAAGAACATTTTCATGTTACGTTTATTATAGTTCTAAATGAAACTTAATACTTTATGATATTATAGTATAGTATAATACCTTAAAATTAAATATTAATTTTATATTATGAAGTACAAAATTTTATTTTTAAGTACTATAGTACTTGAAAATCGAGATTATAAATGTGTTCTTTAAAGAATACCTAATAAAGTTTTTATCACTATGTTTTTAGACATCAATTTTTTTTTTTAATATACTTCATGAAATTACTTTTATCAATTAATTTTGCTGTATGCAATGATTTTATAAAATAAACATATGATTTTAATCTATAACCATGAATTTATCAATACCGTCCTATATAGATTATAATACAATAATATTTTATGTAAGAATGTATTGTCATGCTTTATTTTACAAAAAACCTAATATATACACAATTTTTTTTTTGTACTACGTTTTATAGGATTGTGTATTTTCCAATTAAATTAATTAAAATTGCCTGTCAACATGGAAACTTCCAGTGGATAATATGTGTGTAATTTTTATATTAATTTCAAAATTATATTGATGATTAGAAATATCCTTATAATTTAATATTAGACATATATTTTTGAACATCTTGCTTGTTAAATGAATAAATAATTTACTAGTAAAATAATTTGAAATCTATGAAAAACAACACACCGATGTTTTGGAATATTATAGTTACCATCTTGGGCCCAAAACTATCCCTCCATAGATAAACTTTACACCGAGTTCGAAACTTTATAATACAACTGAAAACATGGATATATATATGTAAATATTCTAAATAGTACAACAATCCATAAAGCTTTAACACATTAATACATGAGTAAATATTTCCAAAAGTGTACTAAAATAGGATCTGGCTTAACCTTTAACCTTCGTCTTATTTCGTATTATGACATAAATTATAATACNATATTGATGATTAGAAATATCCTTATAATTTAATATTAGACATATATTTTTGAACATCTTGCTTGTTAAATGAATAAATAATTAGTAAAATTAACTAGTAAAATAACTAGTAAAAATAAATAAAATTAACTATTAACTAGTAAAATAATTTGAAATCTATGAAAAACAACACACCGATGTTTTGGAATATTATAGTTACCATCTTGGGCCCAAAACTATCCCTCCATAGATAAACTTTACACCGAGTTCGAAACTTTATAATACAACTGAAAACATGGATATATATATGTAAATATTCTAAATTGTACAACAATCCATAAAGCTTTAACACATTAATACATGAGTAAATATTTACCAAAATTATACTAAAATAGGATCTGGCTTAACCTTTAACCTTCGTCTTATTTCGTATTATGACATAAATTACAATTTNTTATTTCGTATTATGACATAAATTATAATACATTATGATGCTGTTATGATGCCTTTCTCTTTTTATATAAAATGTTAAATAACTTTAATTTTCCACAATATCTTAACGATGGAAGATTAAAAATTATTTTAGCAAATATGTAAACAATATTTTGGTTAATAAAAGTCCAACAAATTATGTTTTATTTTTTTTTAATAATTTAAAAATAACACGACATTAATAAAATACTGCTTAAAAAATGCTATAAATTTAGCAAACGAAAATCATTTGATATTTTGTCTACTGAGTAAAACTTAGTCCAAAATTTTAAATAAGATTTTTAAATCATAAGTAAGATTTTTATTACCTATCATAAAAATGTATAATATTTATGATCTGTTAATTAAAATTAGAAGCTTAGTTTTTAGATAATCAAACGAGGATTTTTATTTTAAGCTATGAATTTCTTTTTTAATGTGATGGATCAGGCCCACTTAGCGTGACGACTTTCTTCCCATTTAACTAGGCCTTCCATACTCTCACTCATCGTGCTAAACTTGTAAACCTAAAGCTTATGTTAAAATAAGTAGTATGTAAGAAGTGAGGTAAATATAAGCAAAGATAAAGTTCTAATATAAGTTTGGATAAATGTGATACAATAACATTCATTTGGCCAGGTTTCTTGATTTTATTATGAAACATTTATTACTATGCGTCTTTTTACTTTTTAATGGTTTTTTAGGATATTTAAATCTTTACTTTAAACCTAAATATTATTGTTATGTTTCGTGTACTATAAATATAATACTATAATTGATATTACATATTTTAATTTATTAAAAAAACGACCTGAAAAAAAATTATTTTTTTTTCTTAATTGACTTGAATAATTTTATAACGAATTTTGGGATATTTATATAAAATTAAAACTAAGTTTAAGTAACTTAAGTTATCTAAAAAAGTTTGGGGATGGAAGACAATTTTTATTTTAAAAAATGAGGACTAATCGGTTAATAGTCAAAAAATTGAGTTTAAATTTCATAAATCACTAATTTTTGACCCACATATTTTTTCTTGAATAAGAATTACCTTTAAATTATTTTTTTTTAATACAATATAATGATAATAAAAATCTTAATGATTTTAATTATATAAAATATTTATTAAATATTGCAATTAATTATAAAATATTCAAAACAATTTTCCTGGACTAGTTTTATAAAATAAATGCATTGATTATATATTATAAAAACAAATTAAAATTTTATATCCTCCATTTATAAACAGAGAATAATTAATTATACAATAAAAAATTGACTATTTCATTAGAGGTAATAAACAGTTATCTAATATCTTTATATTACAGGAGGCCAACTGTTTATTTAAATTAAAAATTATAACCAAAGTTAAAAGATAAAAATAAAATATTTTCAAGATAATTATTATTTTAAGAGAAATTTAATGGTCAAGAATTAATTGATCACCCTGTAAAGCTATTTTAACAACATATTTAACATTTTTTTAGTAATATTTCACACGATTTTTAGTAAACAGTTTTATACATTTATTTAAAGTTTTACTTTGTAAAGAATTATTAATACTTTTTAAATTTTAATTTACAAGTTTAAACAAATTACTGGAGAGCATAACCAATTTTAAACAACTGTCTGCCAATTTAAGATATTTGCATAGAGTTGTAAATAGGGAGATAGTGATAACTCAAACTTCCATTCCAATATTTTTAATTTAATGTAATTTATAAAAATAAAATTAATAATGGTGGGTTGAGTTTCCATCCCTCTGAATTTTTTTTAATTTAGTTTTTGGAAGGAATGGTTGTTAAACCATTGTTTATGCATTTTGATATATAAGGATAATTAAAACGTTATGTTATATGTTGAATTTATTTTTTTGCAATCAATGTCCGAGGGTCCAGAAAATGTGTCGAAAGCAAAACTTTCCGTAAAATCCATCCATGCTTGTATACTAAATAATTTAGTAAACATAAAATTTGTATTTATTTATTACAAAACAAATAAAAAAACTGTAGCATAGTTGGCACAAGTATAGATTATATTTGACAGTGATTGAAATCACCATCATAAGAAACTCTTTGATGCAAATCTGTAAATAGTGTTTAATTTTAAGAAATTGGTAGATTATGCCAAAAGCAACATCAACTCTTATTTCATTATTTATATCCTGATTACAAGTTTTATGAATTATAAATGTTATATATAAATAAATATGTATTATAGCAACTAAATATAATATGAAATTAATATTTAATAATTTAATAATTTAAATATTGTAATTTTTACGAAGAAATTATAAAAAATTATTAAGTAGTACATTTTGTTTTTTCTATGCCAAACATGTATAAAAATTAAAGGGCATGATGCAATATTTTATAAAAAAAAATTGTTTGTTTCTTATCAATATATTTACATTTAATTTAATATTCTTTTCTAAACCAATTTTTGCACCGATTATAAGTCTGCAATTAGATTTTATCTATAATCTCATTTTTGAGATTATTAATGATTTGTAAAAAACGAGTAAATACTTATAAAAATTGATCCAGTGAGAGCTGAGAATTTTTATGGACAGATATAAAAAAAAATCACAGCATCACAAAATTAATACCTTTTTGATTTCACATAGAAACTAAAAAAAACAATAAAAGAGTTAATAAAATATACTCAATAGGGCTCATTGATTATAGTTGTAAAAATTAATTGAGGTTTTTATGTTAAATATCAAAAACAAATAACTTGATATTCGTTCAAGAAAATTTAAACGTATAGTGCAATAAAATACATTAATTAATATTTAAATTTAAGAATTAATATATATTTACCAAAATTATTTAATATCAAAATATTATTACTTTCTTTTTATAAGATTTTTTTTTTATAGTAAACTTATAAATTAAAATAACCTTGATTTCTGAAACATAATTGAAAATACTATGTTAATACAACAATATTACACCTATAAGTGTAAACAAAATTTAAATAATCCACATAAACATTCGTTTAATACTATTATTCTGGTATTATTTTTGTTTACATTAGTATTCGTTGAACGACTCGGCGTAATTAATTCTTATTTATCAAGTTTTTTTTGTAAAAATATGAAGTCAAGTACATTTTTATATTATTTATTGTTATATTTATATTCTTAATCAAAACTGAAAAAAAACAACTTACAACAACACGTACAATTACGTATAGATTTAACACACAATTTAAAACAACTTATCTCATCACTAAGAGTGATTACGTACAGATAGGTGAAGATAAATATAGTGCTCATGGAGACAGCGCGCTCTACTGTACAGATAACTGATATCAGAATACACGGAAACTTTTGGAGATATTTTACAAAAACGCCTTTATTACAAAAATAAGCTATTTAATCAAAAAAATGTGTAATACTGCTCAAAATATATGATATATATATACATATAGTGAGCCATTTAAAATTTAATTACAAAATTTTTATTTTAAGTCTATCGAATTTGTTTTTTATTTTGAACAAAAAGTTTGTTGTGCAAAAATTTGAAAAAATGTTTTTTTTTAGAATTATTTTGAGTTTCAGAAAATATTTGTATACTATTCCTGTAATTCGATCACACAACATACGCAACATTTGTTCGCTACGAAATCCGTTTCATTAAGAAAATATTTAAGAATTATTTATAAATTGTACATGTTAAAATACATATTTTATACATTGTTTAATGTATTATTGTAATAAAATCTATCTTTGGAGAATTGTTGATTATCTAGTCTACTATAATGAGATTTTTATGCAAATAGTTAATTTAAATTGATTTGACAATATATATGTACCATACACTCATTTCTGTATATTTTGTAATTGTAACTAAAAATATTTTGATACATGTCGAAAAATTATACTTTTATGTCTCTGATTAAGTCTACTTAAGACTCAGTAATTGTGTCACATAACCTCAGTAATATACAGCGTCATTTGCGTAACCGCTCCATTTGGTTGTTTTGCGACTAACAGGATGTTTTTGAATAATAATAACAATTCATAAAACTTTAGTATATGCCTTTCCAGGCAGTTATCTAAATGATATAAACTAAAGTCCGTGTTTTACACAAGTTAATAAGTTATTTGTCAAGCAGAAGAAATAATACCCCAATTAAAGCATTCAATCAATACTTCAAAACAAGAAAATGTATGTCAAAGTACAGGTTTCTTTCATATTAACCGTTTTAAGAATTCAACATATCTACTATACGTTAATCAACGACTTTAAATACAATTATTTACATATTAATAGTTGAGATATTTTAACTATGTAAAATTTGCTACCGTGACCACTAGCATCTGACCTCCACTATGATTCGTAGAAATGTATGTTTTGCGATAATCAAGCTACGTCCGGGCAACAATTACACGAAACGTACATTTATTTGTTGTTTAAGTAAAAATGTGCCACTAATTAAACATTTTCCATCAATGACATTAAAATGCAGTGCTTACGATAGCAAAAATAAAAAGGCTATTTAATATGATAAATTAAAAAACAAAAATAACTATTTGATAACATGAATACAAGGTTACCAAGAAAACTGATATCAAACATTTAAATACTAAAAATATAGTTCTCCATTAAAAGAAAAATCAAAACACTTGTAAAATTCAAAATATTTTTAATGATATAATTTAATATGTTTACTGTTGTTTATATATATTTATTACTTATACTTTATATATACTTATACTTTTATTACTTGTACAAATATAAACAACAACTATTATACTTGTGTTATTAAAAATATTTAATATTTCTTTTTACTTCGTAATTAGAACAATATAGGTTCTCAATTATAGCGGATATTTAATCACGAACATAAAAATCCATCAGTTGTGTAGTATACAATACGTACATTGAATTTTAATGCGACACTAACATTCTCAAAAATATATAATACAATTGGTACCTATGAGTTTATTGATAATCTCCCATAGTTAAAAAAAAAATTACTAGTCACAGCAACTTTTATTTATTTTTATGGGTTTAATTTAAAAATTTAGTTTAAAAATTAACTCAAAACTTTTAGTTTTGGACTCAACGTTGAATCGTATGAATTATTACTAATTATTAAAATGCTTAAAATAACTTTCACCATATATCATAAACTATAATGCAACAATATCATTCTTTTGTCTAATATTATATAACGATCGTTAAAACAAAAAAAATATTTTTTATACTTTTAAATAGTTTTTTTTATAAAACAACATGGAATTAAACTATAATATTACTCTCCTTGGCAACTTCAAAGAAGATGTATTATTGTTTTTTTTATTTATTTTTGGAAATTTTCATTCGCGGTAATGAATTTTATATCTATAAGTAACATGAATTATATTTGTCAACAAGTCGGAAGGACATTTTGTAAAGGGGTCTGGTAATCAGCCAATGAATAATATCTCACAACATTAAAATTTTATCGTAGAATACGAAATTCGTTTGTGGACCTTGATAGTACATATCAGTTACGTACCGTGTATTCAAGTACGAATTGCGTTAAGCAGTTGAAATTTTTGGCACAAATATATATATATACGGATAGATGTTTACATTACCCCAAACATATATAAAAAATAAAACCAATTTATTGGTTCCTATATAAATAAATAAAATTTAATTTAAAAACTTAATAACCATTTGTCGTAAATCATTGTAAAGTTCTACTAAAGAAACCTAAAAAAATAAATGGCCAACAATGACATACAACTCATAGTTGAACGTATTATCATAATGTAATAAAAAATATACTCGACTGTGCTTTTTTTTTTAATAATTCTGAATGGCTTATCAAATATTTTGCATATATGTATATGCATATATACAGAGTGGAACAGATCTAACCATAAACGAAAATTTGTGGGGCTTAATTGGTTTAATTTTAAAATTAGCTTTTGTAGAATTAAAAAATAATGTATTTATAATTATATAAATAGACATTTTAGAGAAGGATAAATTAGATAAAACATACCGGTCCAAAAATATTGCTAAAATTGCGCTAATGGATCTAACTAATGCCAACAATTTTAAATTGACTAGGTTAGGATCACATTTCTTATTAATAATTTAATTTTTTCTTAAACTATTAAAATTACTATATAGATAGCTCTTTTCTTTAAAAAAAAATTATCAATAGATTGATAACAATTTTAGAACTAATATTTATTAAATTCCAAGCATTTTAATAAATAAAAGTATTTTATAAGAATAGCTTTAAAATAATAAGATTTGATTATGAGTAATATAAATCATATTACAGTTAAATAAAGAAAATTATTTTTTTTTTTAAAGTGCATTTTACAAAAAAAAATTTAAAGCGAAATATAATAATAATAAATAAATATAATGTAATATAAAGCTCCAGGATAGCCACCCATCCGGAAATCAACAGCAAACAGTCTAGTTGAACATAAAAGCTAAGGCGGCGACTGAATGATTTACTGGGCCACACCACGTCCAAATAATTTACGTACACGAATAATTTTATTTAATTATCATTAATAACAATAGACATCATCACCTAGAAATGAGTATCGTAACCTAATTTTTCCCTTTAGTCTGTAAATCTATTACAGAATAGAAATTAAGACCTATAACGATGTCGCTAGACACTATAACCTTGTTACTTTAACCATATTTACTTTGGTATATTTAAATTTTTTAGTTTAAAAATAAATAAATAATGACAATAAAACTGAGATATGTGTGAAACTTGGTTTCCATATCAATTTTTAGGATGTTATTTTTATGATTTCGGTTTTATGTTTTTACGCGATTCTAAATTTTAAGTTTCCGGTCGATAATACAAAAATATTGGTGTAATTAGATTACAGCAATATATATAAAATAAAATTAACTACCAAAAGAGAAAAAAAGAAATAAACATAAAGAATGCAGGTGTAGAATTCATTCTTGCCAGTTTTCCAGAGCAAAAACTACATAGTCAAGTTACAAATAGTTGAATTAGAGCCAACTGTGTTATTACTGTTTGTCACATAAATATCTCAACAACTATTATAATAATAAACATAATTTTTTTCATACAAAAAATTTATATTATTAGCTAGTAAAAGAATTTGACTTTAAATAATTTTCAGATTTTTTAAATATTTTAAATTTAAAGAAAATTTTACTAAAGAATACCATATATAATCCATAAAATGTCAATCATTTGGAATAAATGAATGACAATATGAGATATTTTCACCAACTCACTGATTTCATCCCTCCACATCCAATATTGTTATTTTTCATATATTGGCTATCATATAATTTGCACATTTATAAAACTTGAGTATTCTTATACAATTTACACAAAAATTGCATGCGTTTACCTGATAAATATCTCAATATTTTCACACCTACATAATGTTATTATCAATTCAATTTACAAAGTATGTTCATACTAAACAAGTATATACTTATGTTATAAAAATAGCTACAAAATAAACATACACTATGCAGAAAATATTACATGAATTATTTCTTTAGTTAGAGTGACCTTTTGAGTTTTCCTAAGTAAACAAAATGTAAAGATGGTATAATGATAAAAATATGATTTTATGTATGATTCAGAAAAACCGTAAACGAAATTGCAAACACCATAGAAGTGTTTTTATAAATACATATGTATCAAAATAGTAGGGTTTCTGCGTTATGTTCTCATTATAATATCAAATGTATTGCATTTTCTCATAATATTAATTTACTTACATGTACTGTTATAGAAAAATGAAATTAATACAATTCATTAAATTCGTATGCGTGTATTGTATTTAATTCCCAGGAGTGTTTATTATTATTAGTGTTTGTAATAATTTCTATTACAACAAAATTGCATTTTACATGATTATTATTAAATAAGAAACAGAATTGGGTAACCAAATACACACACCAACCGCAATAGCGCTCCTAGTATTTTGTTTTTTGGCTATTAGTATAGGTCAGTTTATGGCAAAAAAAATCAATAGCAGACGCCTTGAGCTCCACGTGCGTTCGCATTAGCACGAAATACAACGCAATTAGTGAATATAAGTACACAGCTAATTTAAATTTCATTATAAAATTTAATTCGGTATATTATTTTTTAAATAATATATTTTTAATGATACCATTATTAAAATTAACATAGTAATTTTAAGGAATTGTTCATATGAAAATAAATATTAAATTTTAAACTAATGTTATTATATTAAAAAAAAATCGATTAGTGAACATAAAAAATAATAAATAATAACTATTTGTTTAATTATTTTTAATAATTTTTAACTATCACCTTTATAAAAATTTTAATAAAAACAAGAATGATTAATGAATTTTTTTAAAAAATAATCTTTTTTTCTAATTACTTGGGAATTGATTTTTTTTTTTTACATTAAGTAAACAATAAACAACTTACCTTTTTTGATAAAAAAATTATGAAGTATTATAATAATGTATCATTAATTTATATAATTGAAATAAATGAAGTCTTTAATTATTAAAGATTAGATAAAAATTAATTCAGTGTGTATCGAATGCTAGAAATTATTATATTATATAGAAAACAAATATACAAATGTAGGCAATTTTTTTATCGGAAATTTAAGTGAAAATATGTCTTAATTTAGTTGAACAAGATTCATAAATGTATGATAAGTTAGTAGTTTATTGACTAGGAAATTTTAAAATAAATTTAAATTAAAGTATTAAAAGTATTAGACATTTAAATTTGCAGGGTATAGCAATAGTCGTATCTCATATAATAGTTCATGGAAAAATGTTATTCGTAGACTTGAAAATTAAGAATATTGGTTAGAATATAATAACCTTTATTTATCAAAAAAGTAGAGAATCGAAAAACAAAATATTGCTTTATAGTTTTAATAATACTAACTAACATCAAGTTAATAGATTGGTTTGAATTTCATGACAAAAATATATGTTTGGAAAAAATATTATGTTGGAATTATGTTGTACAAGAAATTATTCCATTTTTATTTGGTACTAAACGTAAGAAACCTTTTGATAATCTTAATGAAAAATGGTTGACGCAATACAATTCTTCTGAAATATATGTTTATCTTTTCAATCATTAGCTATAACTATGTACTCAATTATAATTATTATATATCTGCTTACAAACTTAGCAATTTTGGGGTATTGCAAAAATTATTATTATATTGTAAACATATTATTTATGTAATTTTATTTGTTGTGAAATAAAACGTCATTATTTAATTTATTATTATTATTATCATGAAACATTGTTGGTAATTGTATAGTTGTCACATAATATACAGGGTGTTCAGTAAGTAAGGAAACAGGTCTATTGTAACAAAAAATGAAAACAATGGAAACCTGTTTCCTTACTCCGAACACTTTACACATCAGAATTACCGTAAATTGCACATGACTATATGTGGGATGAAATGGACTAAAAGGAATTGTGACAACAAAAATAAATCCTAGCAAATTCTTCACATATACTTTGGAATATAGAAATATGAAGACTATTGACGAGATTTCAAAATTCAAAGTAAAATGTACTTTTATAAGAATTATCGTAAACCAAAATCGTCTGACCCAATTATTGTCTGCTTCGAGGTCACCGAGTAATCGATACAACACAGGACTCCCGTGTTGTGATATAGTTCTTTTTTGCAATGTTATCTTTAAAGATTAACAAAATCTATTCCTATTTGAATATCAAAAACTCTAAATGTGTATAAATATTCAAACACGTAATGTGTAGTAATAGAAAAGAATGTTCTATGATTAATTTAAGCAAAAAATTTCAATACATCGATACAGTTTTTCAAGTAATTTCTACTTGAATATTGTTTGAATGTAAATCTAATGATATTATCGATGTTTACTTTTCTTGTACGATTAATATACGTTCGATCAAAAATGTAAACTATAGTAAATAATTCCATTGGTTCTAAAATAAATGAATTATTTAAAACTATATACATTTAACCCTCCATGATTATTATTAAAAATATATTTTAAGTTTTGCTATTAAAAATTATGCAAAAACAAATCGGGAAGAATAAAATTATTATAGCAATAGTTAAAAAAATTAAAATTAAAATCATATACTACTTTTTTTACACATTTAAAAAAAGAAAAATAATAATTATGTAATAGTAGTCTACCGATTTATTTTTAATTATTTTGATATAATTAATTTACCTAACTTTATATTCACGAAAACGTGACATATACTAGAGTTTTGTATTAATTTTTCCAGAAGATAATAAAATTTAAAAAGCGTAGTATAATCTGAATTATATCATAAACCTATGGATAACGCTAATAACATTAAAAATGTTAAAACTGTCCAATTAGCAATTAATTAAAAATAAATACATTAAATATTCAACAATATTATTCAATGTTTCTTTTGATAATATATGTCAATAGCTGATTTGAAATAATTATTCATCCTTTATACTTAATTAAGTATAAAAGATTTTTTAATCAAGAAATAGTTATAAAATTTTTAAATAAAGTAAAATTAATTTTTTTTAGCTAATTATTCTTACACCTTTGAATTTGACAAATAATGCAATGTAGACATTTTTAATTTTTGGCAAAGGAAATTATGATTTACTTTTGTTTATAGAGTTTTAATACAAACAATTTTTGTAGTCATAAATTAAATACTAATCAGCATTAAATAAAAGCAAATTGAATGCAAAAAAAATTTGCATTATTTTTAATTTATTATTTCATATAATCAAAATCGCTTATATTTCCAAAAAACGTAATCAACTTCTTTTTGATTTGTTTAAAACAAAATAATGTTTTTTTTTTACAAAATACCTAACAGGTCTTCAAAATTTATCTTATTATGCGTTAGACATTTCCGAATTAAATAATTAGACTGTCGCAACTAAGAATATTTTTTTTTCCAAATAAAAATAAATTACCTGTTTTTAGGCTTCCATCGCTTTTTAAAAACTCCTAACATATTTGCAGATGAACAGATATTTTAAAGTTTCTACTAGAAGAAATCATAAAATATATTCGTGGTATAATAAACCGTTAAAAAATGATTAGATGCTGTGAATTATAATTTTAAGTCATAAGTATAATTTAATATGAACGGATAAATCAAAGGAAAACGAACTAATACGATATTACTGTAAACGATTATTACTCATCGACAGTATTAACACAAAAACACAATTAGATATAAGCAAATAAAATAAAATAATGTTATAAAACAACACCAGCGTAAAACGAACTCAATAACCCGGTGTCGTACTCCAGTCAACTAAGGAGAGCGCGTGTTGTCGGTCCGCAGTATACTAGTGAGGTATCAGCTGTTACATTAACCGCTGACTCTAAATTATCTCATTGGCACACTCCTGACGTTGTCTAAGCAGAAGAGGACGGCAAGAAAAAACCGTTGGTCTTGAAAATGAATAAACTTTTTAAAACTTCAGTAAACTATCTTTAATTTATTTTAAATTAAATGTTAATAATACACTACCAAATTCGATAAAAAAACTTAATAATTGACAAACTGAAAAATACTATTAGAAAATTCAGATCAACTAACGTTATATAACATTTTTAAATGTTTATACAAACAAATCTGTGCAGTTTTTATCTCATGCAAATAACGTAGTTTTAATACTTTTTAAAAATAAACAATTAATTTAAAACCATCAAATCGTATAAAAAAATATTAAAGAAATAATAGAATTAAAGTATTTATACAGATTTATCATTACACATACAATAACTTGTATAATAAATTCTATTTTATTGTCTATTATTTATACCTCTATTTTAGGTCAAAAATTATAATCACATGTGAGGGGGTAAGTACACCCATTTAATGCATCTTTATTTAATAAAAAAATTGTATTTATTTTGTATTTAAATATAGAAGACGGGATATAATATGGATAATTTTTTTATTTTTAATTTGGTATGTAATACAAGGTTTAATTTAACATACACAGAGTGATCAGTTTATTAAAAAGCCAATTGATTTACTAATAAAATCAATACAATACTAGAAAAAAAGTTTTTTTAGTTACATATATTTCTTTATTTATCAGTTATTAGTTCATTCCCTAAGAGCTTATTGTTGTGTCAATTTTATCATTAAACATATTTAACTATTTAATAAAGTAGAAAATAATCCAATTAAAAATATGACTGATCTCTAACAAATTTTGGACCAGTACTACAAAAGATATTTACATTTTTATGCTTAGACGGGAGGAGAAGTGAAGTCGAGAAATGTCTGATTATATAAATTGTCAAACCCACACCTTCCCTAGTCCACATTTTAAAACTGTTATAACTTCCAAAGTATTAACTCAAATATTTATAATTAGCACATAATTTTCTTAATAATATAATTTCCTATTTTATAACCTGGTTAAACATGTGAGTTGTCATTATAATATAAAGTTGACACATACAGTAATTTATAAGAATAGGTTTAACTAAAAAAAAAACTAAACTCTTTTTTCAATATTGTATTTATTTTGAGAATATTATGTAG
The DNA here is from genome assembly GCF_025091365.1 of Daktulosphaira vitifoliae. Lineage (NCBI taxonomy): Eukaryota > Metazoa > Arthropoda > Insecta > Hemiptera > Phylloxeridae > Daktulosphaira > Daktulosphaira vitifoliae. Next base: position 3,161,809 of record NW_026099574.1, read on the forward strand.
TTAATAATAAACGGATCATTCTATACTATTTTATTAATTAAAAGACGGTAATAATACAAAAGACAAGTTAGGATGCCATCAGAATCATTAGAATATTTATTTTTTAGGGAATTAAGAATAATTTGGACATCGCAAGAGAGAAAAAACTGTAGCACAGTGGAGTCGTGTCATATTTGGCACAAGTATAGATGATATCTGATAGTTATTAAAATCATAAGAAACTTTTCGATACAAATTTGTATATAGTGTTTAATTGTAAGAAATTGGTGGATTATTATAAAAACAATATCAACTCTTATTTCCTTAATTGTATCCTGATTAGTAGTTCTTAGATTTAAAAGAATAATTTATGAATAAATATTTTTTATATCAATAAAGCATAGTATGAAAATAATGTTTAATAATTTAATATTGTAATTTTTATAGAGAAATAATAAAACATGATTAAGTAGTATATTTTGTTATTTCATGAAAACATGTATAAAAATTAAAGGGCTTGATGCAATATTTTATAAAAAAATTGTTTTTCTTAGGAACATTCATCAGAATCAAAAATATACTTTTCTAAATAAATTTTTTACGCTGTTTTCGAATCTGCAATTAGACTTTTTCGATCACTTCTAATTTTTGATATTATTACTAATTATTGAAAAGTGAGTATTTACATTGTGACGTTCACAGTTTTCTGGCCTTAAGAATTTCACCAATGAAATCACATAAACCCAAATCGGATTCGCCACTAGCCGAGGTTCTACTAGACCAAAACATAGTGAAATTTTGTTGTAAATGACACATCTAATATTTCAAATCAGTACTATTGTTCGATGTACTAAGTTCTTATCTTTACTCTATGGTAAAAGGAATAAAAACAACTGGTTGACTAGTAGAATGGGCGGTGGTGTTTCTGTTATAGTTTAATTTAATTAAATAATAATTCAAATTCAAATAAATTGATTTTGCCCTAAGTACAATCAGACACTGTCACATACATGGGTTTTAAATGTTCAAAATAATAAAACCAAAATTACAAATTCTTTTATAAATTTAACATATTTCAAGTTGTGATTAAAAATTATTATATAATACGAAGGACAAATAAAATAAAATAGGCATGAATGAGAAGAATAAACTCTGACACTACTGTATTGACTATGTTCTATTGAACCAAGGAGTATGAGCAGTGGCCTATTTAGAAATTTATAGGGGGGGGGACAGAAAAATGTTCATGAATAAGTTATTATAAAACTAAATTTTTTTTGCTTATAACTTTTCTCATCACATATTAATCACATGTTTTAGATTTTTTTGAAAAAAGATCTGTTATTTGTTTTAAATCCATTATTATTTTTTAAATTATTTCTTTTTATACAGTATGTAACTTTACGTAATAAACACTTCAAAAATAGGCGATAACATTAACGGGACAACTGTGCGGACGTCAAATTTTGATCTACAAGACTAACATTTCATAAACCCATGTTATTATAGATAATCAAAAAATAACTTTTTCTAATAATATTATACATTATTACATTGCTTAATAAAATATTTACATGACTCAGTCAATGGGGGGCACGTGCTCCTGTGTCCCCTCTAAATACGCCACTGAGTATAAGTGTATTTAAAGAATTTTATAGAATATAATAAAATAATTATATAATAATCCAGGGATCTCAAATAGATTAACTAAAATATTTAAGAATTTTGGTATTACTTTGGTAACATCTAAGAGTAATAATTTAAGAGATTTATTAGGTAACCCTCAAGATAAGTTAGATGAAGGGGAGAAATCAGGCATTTATAAAATACAATGTAAAAGTCGTAATAAATGTTACGTAGGACAAACAAAAAGAAATATAGGTTTAAAGAGCACTTAAGAAATATTAAAAATCAAGAAGTTGAGAAATCTCCAGTGGCTGAACATTTATTGACACATAATCACTCCATTAAAACCATAAAACTAATTAAAAACGTAAATAATTACAAAGAACTTAATATCAGAGAAGCAATAGAAATGTTTAAAAATAAAAACAATTTAATTAATTGGGATCTTGGCCCACTGAAAAATTCATTATTAAACTTGTGTAAACTGGCAAAATGTGACAATATTACTTAGTGATGACGTCATTAGGTGATAAGGTCACTAGGGGTATATAAGGGAGTTTTTTCTAATCGGGGTGTCAGTATGTGTTTAGCGTTGATAATGGTAACATTGTTTCCGAAATACGTATCCGCGACTTTTCATTAATTTTTTTGTGGCTTTGAGTTTAATATTTTTAATATTTTTTAGTTTCTTTAAATTAATAATATTTTTAATATTTTTTAGTTTATTTAAATTAATAATATTTTTAATATTTTTTAGTTTTTTTAAATTAATAATATTTTTAATATAGTTTTAATTTTACTTAATTACTATATTTTAGGTTTTAGCTTCAATGCACCGATGAGAGGGTAGTTTTTTGTGAATGTCATTTATTTTATCTGCTCTCACTTGACCTACTTTTTTCAATGATACCTCAAGTGATTACAATTCGTATCTAGTTTAAGATATTACCCACAAAAATTGAAAAAAATTCTAATTTATCAATTAAACAGTTACTTATACCATGTTCTCCATACAGACAATTAAAATCATTTATTTCTAATGTTTTCAAAGTATTTATTGACGAATTAAGTTTGATATGATAGGTTTCAACTACAAAATTTAATCATTTTACTTAGTAATTTAATAGTTTTTTTACTCTATTTTATGCTACTACTAGACTATAATATTACAAATTTTTTTGTAACATGTTGCTATATAAATTATTTCTAAAAAAAAACATAGCACAGAGAGGATGTGGCATAACTGGGTCCAGTATAGATATAATCTGACAGTGATTAAAATCACTATCATAAGAAACGCTTTGATGCGAATCTGTAGATAGTGTTTAATTCTAAGAAATTGGTAGACAATTACAAAAGCAACATTAACTTCTATTTCCTTAATTAATCTGGGATGATTAGTAATTCTTTTACTTATATATTGTACAATTTTTATAAATAATTGTTTTCAAATTATTATTGATTTTTAATATGTTAAAAGTAATAATTTTTAACCTACTTTTTTTTGTCTTTTAAAATAAAAGTTTATAATGTAAATTTATAAAAGTTTAAAAAAAAATGAATTTATACCATAACTTTTAAGATCAATTTGTAAGTTTGAAATTGACATCGTTAAATAGTAAAAATGGTATTCATAGATACATATACAATCAAGAAATTTTATAATTACTATTTACAGTAATTTTAGCTTCGATGCGAAGCTGAGAAGGTATTGGTTTTACTAAGATGTGTTTTTTTTTTTTTTTTTTTTGTCTGTTACCACTTTTTCTCAGCTCTCACCGAACCGATTTCTTTCAATGATACGTCAAAAGATCACAAATTGTATCTAGTTGAAGACATTACCCTCAAAAATTGAAAAAAAATCCCTCGTTCTCCGTAAATGGGGGAAACCTCCAAAAAAATTACGAATTTAAAAATCGCTAATTTTCGAAATTTTTTTTACTTAAAAGTGCCATAACTTTTTCAAAAATAAACATATCAATATAATTTTTTTTTATATAGATGCATAATATCATTACCTTTCATTTGGTATATTTTTTCCAAAAATTTAACCCTTAACCTGCCCACAAGGGGGGATTTAAAATGACAACTTTTTAACAAAAATTAACTTTTTCAACTTAACTTTTGAAAATGTTCCGGAAGGTCTGACACTTTTATATATATCTTAAATTGAAGCTAATGCAATTTTCTTTATTATGCAAAAAAAAAATTTTGGACTTTATTTTATCTTCACGGTGAAAATGGCTACCAAATGCTATTATTATGTGAAAATTCTCGATTTTATTTTTTACATTTTTAACTTTATAATGCTATGACATATTTAAAAGTGTATGGATCAACATTATTTTTTTGTAAGAAATAATATTTTTTAATAATCCCTTTTTCATTCGACATAATTTATCTTAATTAGGATATAAATAATGAACTAGCAGATCATGTAGCTTTTGGAATAATCCACCAATTTTTTAAAATTAAACACTATCTAAAGATTTGCATCGAAGCGTTTTTTTTTGATAGTGATTTTAATCACTGTCAGATATCATTATACTTGATCCATCTATGCTACGTCACCACTTTGCCGCGACCCCCCTGTGCTGGGTTTTTTTTTATTTCATCTAATATTAAATTCATATGAAACTAAAAATCATTTTTTTTTTAGATTTATGATTTTTATAAAGCAACATGTTACAAAAAAATTTGGAATATTATAGACTGGTAGTAGCACACAAAAATAGATTTAAAAAATTAATTAATTACAAAGTGAAATATTTTTCAAGTACAAACGAGGGGAAATTTTTCAATTTTTAAGGGTAATGTCTCCAACTAGTTACGATTTGTGATCTTTTGACGTATTGTTGAAAGAAATCGGTCCAGTGAGAGCTGAGAAAAAGTGGCAACAGACATAAAAAAAAAAAATCTATTATGGGAAAATTAATAACTTCTCAACTTCGCATCGAAGCTAAAAAATTATTGTTAGTTTCTCCTGAATTTATAATGGATTTTACAATTATAATCAAATTTTATAATACGCTCAATTGAGTAAACCTTTTTAACGACTTTGTTTTGGTTAGTTCATTTAGTTAAAATAAATCATTAATATTAATTAAGTTCTGATTATTTCAATTGCAGAATCTTTTTAAACACCAAAAGTTATTAGGAAATGATTACTATTACTTCTATTTAAGTTATCTATTACGATACAAATGCAAATAATATTGAGCTACTCTGATAAATTTACTATAAATAGTATTTATAAAACTTCCTAACTGCATATTAATCTTAACGATACAATTTTTTTAATTCTCATAAAATTTTCTAAGTAATGATGTCAATTTCAAACTTGCTAATTGAGCTAAAAGTTATGGTAAAATAAATACATTTTTTTTCATTATAAATATTCACAAAAATCCACTTTAAACAATTAAAAATATAAGTTAAATATGTCATTTTCTTTATTTTTAACATATTATTAATCAAAATGAGTATTCATTTTATACATTTTTTTTTGTTCTTAACCCTTAAACAGTCGCGTGTGGGTCTAGCATACCGTCACATAAATAAAAACGGATGTATTATATTGCATAAAAGGTGTACATAGTTATCAATTTAGAAGATGGTTTTTATAGTAATATTGAATCGATTTTCATTAATAAATACCTTCGAAAAAAAATGTATGACTTAAAATATTCATTTTAAAATTGAAATGGGTCATATTTACTGCCACGCGACTTGTAACATTATAATATTTTTTGGACTTTTTTTCAAAATATCGTTTTATCGTAAATGCAATGTTATAATCGATATAATATTGTGGAATTGGAATTATGTGGATCTACCACCGACTGTGCAATTAAGTTTTGAAAATAAATTATCTATTGAGAATTTCCACTACTCGATGATACGGAACAATAAGAACAAAATTTACAATAAATAGTAATTATAAAACTTTCTGACTGCATATTAATCTTAACGATACAATTTTTTTAATTCTCATAAAATTTTTTATTTAATGATTTAAAATAATTGAGCTAAAAGTTATAGCTTGAGTTATAGTTTGAGTTAGCTTAAATTGCCCAATTTTTCATGCCATTAAAGCAACGAACAGTTGCCGAGTCGGTAACACTTGTGTTTTACATTCCTAGGATACGATGTTCAAATCAGTCTGTGGCCAATAAAATTTTGCATTTTTTTTTTAGTTTAAATTATTACTCTTAAAAATCGAAAAAATATTCCTTATTCAAATAAAAAGTAGATTAATCAGCTTTTTCCATACAAACAATTAAAATCATTAATTTCTAACATTCATAAAGTATTTATTGTCGAATTAGATTTGATATGATAAAAGTATTCAACTACAAAAGTAAATAATTTTACTTTGTAATTTTTTAATTTTATAACACTATTTGTGTATGCTACTACTAATCTATAATATTCCAAATTTTTTTGTAACATGTTGCTATATAAATCATAAATTAAAAAATCGTATCTAGTCAAAGACATTACCTTCAAAAATTGAAAAAAAATTCCCTCGTTCCTCGTAAATGGGTGAAATCTCCAAAAAAATTACAAATTTAAAAATCACTAATTTTCGAAATATTTTCAACTTTTTTTACTAAAAACAGCCATAACTTTTTCAAAAATGAACATATCAATATAATTTTTTTTCTATAGATGATTGATATCTTTACCTATCATTTGGTATATTTTTTTTTTATAAATTTAACACTTTACCAGCCCACAGGGTTTCAAAATGACAACTTTTTCACAAAAAATTAACTTTTGAAAGTGTTTCAGAAATACTGACACTTTTATATATAACTTAAATTAAAGCAAATGTAATATACTTTATTATGGAAAAAAAAAATTTCAGACTTTATTTTGTCTTCATGGTCATCAAAGTTTATAAAAAAAAAATACGATTTTTGTAAAAATATTATTTTTCATATTTTTAACTTTATAACGCTATATCTCTTTGAAAAATGTATGGATGAATACAATTATTTTATGAGAAATAATATTTATATACTTCATTAATTCGACTTATTTTTTTTTTAAATCGGACCATTTCCCTTAATACAGGGGGGGTTCTAAACATTAAAATGCATATAGAAAGTAGAATTGTTTCAACTTAATTTTTGAAAATGTTCCGGAAATACTGGCACTTTTATATATATCTTAAATTAAAGTTTATTTAATATACTTTAATATTAAAAAAAAAAAAAATTTTGGACTTTATTTTGTCTTCATGATGAAAAAAGCTACCGTATTTAAAAATATGCTGGGATTACACTGATTTTCATAAATATTATATCAATCTAAATGACATAGTATAAAAAATTAATCATATTTAAATTTTTTGTTTCTTTGAAGTCAAGAAAAATAACTTTATCTAATATTATAAAAATCTAAATGAGATAAAAATCAAATGAGTTAAACATTTTTTTTTTTTAACTCAAAAAGAATTAAAAAAAATTCAGTACCACAGTCGTGAAAGACCCAAGTGTTACCGTTTCAAAAATCGTACGACTCATTCGTCACTTAATAAAAATGGAAATTTAGCTATTTCAAATTTTAAAGTTATTTTTCTTAAAAAAGTAAAAAAAATTAATAAGTTTAATTTCTTATGTCTTATGAACTTTATTCTATGTTAATTAAATTATATTATATTCATGAAAGTCAGTGTATTCCCCTAATAAGATATTTTAAAATAAAATACAAAACCCAAAATTTTAATAGAAAAATAGCATATTTTTGAATACGGTAGCCATTTGCGCATAGAAGATAGGTCGTCGAGACAAATTTTTTTAAATAAATTTTAATAAGTTTAATTTCTTATGACTTATGAACTTTATTACATGTCAATTAAATTATATAATATTCTTTAAAGTCAGTGTATTGCCCTTGTAAGATATTTTAAGATAAAATAAAATACAAAACCATTTCCGCATAGAAGATAGATCGTCGGGACAAATTTTTTTTTTTCATTTTATAGTACATGACATAAGCTTTAATTTGATGTATGTTTAAAGGACACAGTATTTCCGGAACATCTTCAAAAGTTCTATGTTTTATACAATAATTCAAGTTTTCAATGCTCCCTATATAAGGGTAAATTATATAATTTTAGTAAAAAGTATGTCAAATGAAAGATGTACTTATAATGTATTTAAAAAAAAAAATTTGTACTAATAATTACATTTTTCGAAAAGTTATAGCATTTTTAAGTTGAAAATTTAAATTCGAAAATTTTAACATAAAAATAGTGTTTTTTTAACTACGGCAGCCGTTTACATGCAGAAGATAAAGTGTCGGGACAAATTTTTTTTTTCATTTTATAGTGCATAAAATAAGCTTTAATTTTATATATGTTTAAAGGACGCAGTATTTTCGGAACATTTTCAAAAATTAAGTTTAAAAAGTTAGTTTTTGTAAAAAAGTTGCTATTTTAAATCCCCTCCAATGAGCAAGTTAAGTGATAAATTTTCAAAAAAATGATATCAAATGAAAGAAAATTACCTAAAGTTTCAATATAAAAAAATATTATTTTGATTTGTTAATATTTGAAAAAGTTATGGCAGTTTTAAGTACAAAAAACATCTTTATAGAAAGTGATTTTTGTCGCAAATATAACATGTTTTTTTAAATTTCGACAGCAATTTGCACATGAAGTAAGATTATTATAGATTATAATCACTTACAATATTCTTTTTCAAAAGTAATTAAAAATTTTAATATTTTAGTAGATAAATCTTTTTTGATTCTATATGTAACTACAATCATATTTAAAATAAAAAAAGTTATAAAAAGATTTTAGGACAAGCTGATCAAATAGAAGTCTTAATTACGTTAAAATAATTTATTTTTTTCATAGAATATATGTAATCATATTTCAAGGATTGGCTGATTTATAGTTTTTTTTATTTGGTTTTAATTTCTAAAAATAAATTAGTTATACTTATTAGATGTTCATACATTAATATTTTTTAAATATGTCACATTTTACATTGAATAATTTATTTACATAAAAGCGTTTAAATCATAAATACATATATTGACATTTATAAATTTAAACACAAAACAAATAATAATACTTACAGGATGTATAAGTTTTATTTCGAAATTAAAGATCAGCAATTTAGTTTGATTTCATTAAAGTATTGAGAATAAAGCTATAAAAATATTTTCAATTTAAATAAAACTTTATATTATTTAAATTAAATTATTTATAAAAGTAATTATTAGGTCTTCTCATAGTAAATATTATAATACAATACAAACTGATATTATGTAACTGATGTTATAAGTAAAAATTTTTAAATATTTTCACATCCTATTAAAAATTGTTTCAAAAAAATAACCACCATATTAAATTGAAATATATTTTTACTCCTATAAAAAAAGATTTATATTCTTAATACAACAATTTTACTAATAAATATGTACAATTATATTAAAGATATTTGCATATGTTCATTTTAATTGTACTCAATCTTCAAACGAGGCATTTTTTGTACTTTTTATAATGGAATTTTATTTGTTTATTTTAATATCCATTGCCGTTTACGTGTGGCAAGCAGATGAAGGAGTTCATTGCAAAAATGTTCATGAATATAATAAAAATTACATCGAAAGTGTGGTGAGTCACATTTATTCACAAATTATATCGTATGGAAAACGAGATTCAAATAATACTACTGGTATAGAGGTAGCTCACCAACCAAACACTAACCTATATAATTTCAGACAAAAATATTGTTATATAATAAATGTACTTAATTGCAAGTACATTGAAATAGTACACGAATTCATTTGTTACATTGATATTGTTATCGGTAAATGTAAGGAATTTCTGAAAAAAAATCTATGGAAAAATTGTATTGATTGTGTAATATTTCTTGAAGAACAAGTGAGAAATTCCAAGAGCATGTTTGAAAATCTACATAAAGCTATGAATTTTATAAAAAATATAAATACAAGAATTTTGTTTCCTGGAGACATCGTACCGCATCCTTTAATTGATGAATTCTTCTTTATATATCGATTAGTCTTGAAATTAAATACTAGTTCTTTTGATCTAAATGAACCACCAAATGAAATCTGTAAATATAAATTGACGAGCTTGATAAACTTTCGTGATGCAACAATGATAAAAATAATGAACGAAAACGATAATTTTCATAACAGTGATATCTCAAACAATCCTATGATTCTAACTCATTTGAATAAACTGAAAATTGCGACATTAACTCAGGAAAATAAATCTTATGATGAACTTACAAAAAAATCTTCACTTCTTAAAAATTTTTACAACGAAAATATAGAAATTTGGTATAAAAATCTAGGCTTTGAACAATTTCTTAACCCCAAAAAAAGAAAACATTTCGTTATGAAATCAGAAAATATGTTATAACATATATATTATAATAATTATATTATATATATATATAGAGTAAGAATTTAAAGTTTTAGTTAATAATTAATAGGTCCATTTGTAAAACGTATTATAAATAATATTTACTAACTTTGTAAAAATTAAAAAAACAAATAAATATATTTTCGATAGAAATCAACAGACAATTGTAATATGAATATAATAAATCAATATTTTATGATATTTTTTTAAATAGTTGGTTTATCCAAAATAAATAATTACATAAGGTCTCACAATCAAGAGACAGGTTTAGCCAACGCCATATATCAAAAAAATTACATATTATAATGAATAATTTATTTGTAATAAGTTGTGTGCATTTTAATTATTTATTTATTATAAAGCTAAGAGATTCATATCATCTCGAATTGAGAGTGTAGGTATAATACTTAAAGTTGTCATAGATATAGGTATAAATAGTAAGCTTATAAATAACAAAACATCTTCAAAGGAAATCTCAAATGCTGGTATTGCCAACAGTACACAAGAAAGGTCAACGCAAATTATACCTATGGTAGATTAGCGTAATTGAAAATTCTGACATTTAATGGAAATGATTATGAGTTGCTGTCTTTTTATAATATGTTCGGACAAATAATTTATTAAAAATGTCACATTGAATGCAGTAGAGAATTTTTTTTATTTGTGGTTGACACTCAGCAGTCAGGTGAGGTTCATACAACTCTCCTTTAATGAATAATCGTCGAAATGGGCAGAATTTTATGATATATCGAATCTTAGATTATTATCATTAGTAAAACACTTACAGAAAGAGCCACAGTTAAAAAAAATATTCTACTTTAACTTTTAAAAATTGTCTTATTATTACATTTTTTGCAATATTTAAGCTAAAACTAATAATGAACAATGAACAATGAAATTAAATGAAAACTAAACATTGAAATAAACTATGCTTTCTGTGCGGGAATACATAAATATCAAGTATACCATATTACATTTTGTTCAGAATGTCCAAGTCCAGATGATATTTGTAATGAGTAGCCATAATCATGGCCAAGCCTAATTGCAATTTTACTCCTCCATTATGGATTTGTTAAGTCAAGTCAAAAATTTGATGAGACGACGATGAAGAAGAGAGTGAATGATGTTGAAGAATTTGAACATAACCATACTTTACCAAGCCGGCTCGATAACACATGGGAAAGGATAAGTACTAGTGTGACCATTATAATGTATTTTATATGTATTGCGAGGCGGGGGGCCAGCCTTGCCGGCACCTCCACCTGGGCGTAACGCCCTTTGCCGCCGGAGTTCGCATGGACCACAACAGGCCCGATTTCCGGCGGCACCTTATCCTCTGGACGGTGGAGGGCGTCCAGCAGTATACTCTGCACGTCGCCCTCCTCCGTTCATTCCTCTACGTCCAGGAGCATGACGGGCCCATTTGCTGTGCTCTCACTGTGGTGGAATCGGGCTCTACGGGGCTACGAGCTGCTGCAGCGGGCGCAGTTCCCTTGCTCGGGGAATCGGGCGCGTCCTCCGGTTGCGGATCGAGGAACGGCCTGTAGATATGCAGGTTAGCCGCGAAATAAGCAGTCCCCTTCTTGGGGACTGACGAATAAGCGGTCGCGGACAGCGAGCCTCTCGGACGCTCGTTAACCCTACAGATATGTAGGGTAGTCGCGAAATAAGTCACTCTATTTTAATAGGGTGGTCGAATAAGCGATAGCGTTCGAGAGAAACATAGAACTGGGTAGGCGGACCCATTAGCCTGGTAAGGCGACCGCCTAAGGGAGGACAACCCTGAAAAAAAACTACGAGCCTGGCGGTAGGTTAAAAACGCATGGAAAGGACACCCATTAAAAAAACCCAATATGGATAGGATAACTGGAAATATTGTTACCGCCCCAGTGCTATCGGATGGCACAGGGGACGTCGGCGGGGGTTCTTGTAGCCCGGCTCTCGTTGACGCCGACCAAGGGCGATGCGATGTGGAGGCCCCACAACCCAACTTGGGTATAAATAGGAAGGGAGGATTCACCATCACCGAGGAGCTGGTGGATGAATGGGCTGATATCCGAGAATAGCAACGATACACCTCTCACGGAGTCAGAATATGTGCGCTGGGAAGAAATAAGGCGCAAGATGGAGGACGGAAGCGAGGTCGAAAACTGTTTCCCTCGTCAAAGATTCCGCAACCTAGGCGTCTTTAAGGGCGCAGTGGACACCATACTGGGGATGATGACCAGGGACGTCCAAAACGGAGGCAACTTCTCTCCGGAGCGCAAGGAGGTTTATAACCCCTTCCATGGAGTAGAAGGGGAAGAGGAGCGAGTATGCCTTATGAGTAAGTGCGTCTCCTCCCTTCGAGGCGAAAGCACGGCGGACCGTGCGATCCAAATTGCCCGGCTGGTCAGCCGGGAACTGTTGACGCGCCATAGGAAGGATCCGATGATGGAAGCAATGGGGATTGTACTCCGGGATGTCGTTTATGTGTTCGACTACGAATGCGTCGTCGCGGAAACGGCACCCAGAGTCGTGGAGGAATCGTCCGAAGGAGACAATAGTCTATCCGAGGACGAAACAATGAGGACAGGTGTTAGGCCTGGCGTGAGTGGTGTTGAGCCTTCTCTCGGGCAGGCGACGACCGCTCCTTGCCGTGAGGTCTCCCCACCTTTGAGCCCCCTGCCGGAGGAGACGCCCCCAAAGCGTTACCCCGGGAAGAGGAAGGCGCCACTTCGTAACGAAGAGAGTGATGATGAAGCGACATTCGACGTCGGATTGAATCATGTCGTCGGCCTGACCAGACAGGCCGAAGTGGAGGGTAGCCTCATGAAAGAGGTTCCAGGTACTCATCTGCAGTACTTACTGGAGCAGATATCTCTTTCTTGCCAAGCGCTGACCGAACTTCGAAGTTCGGACATGCCACGCCGTAAGAAGAGGCATGACTCCGAGGAAGAAGCAACCGCGCAATCGGCTTTGGTTGGAAACATAGCGGGACAAGTCGCAGTGCTCCGCGGAGTCATTGATAAGCGTAGAGGGATGGGCGTCCACAAGGAAGTCCAGGAGGCGACCAAGAAGCTGGAGGAAATCCTGGCTACGGAAAAGCGCAGGAGAGCGACACCGCGCTCGGGGACCATTGTAGCCTCGCCGGAAAGGGGTTCTGGTACGTTAGCTCCGGTTTTCGCGAAACGGAAGCCGACAACGGACGCGGGAACGCAAACGGCGGTTGGACCGCAATCAAACAGGCCCGGGACGTCTGATATGGCGTTGAGGAGGAATGTGGCCACACAAACAACGGAGGAGCTCCCAAATCCCAGGTCAGATCCGCTGACGAAGCCTGGGAAGAAGCGAAAGAAGAAGAAGGAGAAGAGACTGAACACTGTCGAGGGTACGGCATCCTCGCCGACCGTTACGCTTCCCGAGAAGCATTCGGATCGGGGGACTGCTGCTGCAAAGTCCGCTCCGGCGAGTGCGGACACAGGAGCAGAGACGGAGAGGCCCACTTGGACGGAGGTGGTTCGTCGCAAGGGTGAACTGGGGAAGACCGAGGAAACGGCAACTAGGCCTAGACCTCCACCGCCTACACGAGGTCCGACCGCAAAAAAGTTGCGGGCGAGGGTCCCTCGTACGGAGGCTGTGATTATCGGCCCTTTGAAGGGGGACTTGAAGTATGCCGAAGTGATGAAGACGGCGACGGCCTCTGTGGACCTTCTGGCCTTGGGTATCCAGGTGTCTGGGACCCGGAGGACTCAGACGGGGGCCGTTCTGCTGGAGGTTCGAGGAACCGCCGAGAAAGCGGATTTACTAGCCGCCAAGTTGGAGGAGGCGCTCAAAGAGAAGGACGTGCGGGTGCATCGCCCTTCGATGACCCGCACTGTCCTAATCAGGGATGTGGAGGACTGGCACGAAGAGGACGAGGTGCGTCGGGCCCTAAGCGACGCTCTGGAATGTCCAAGTGTTGGGCCCGTTATCATACGGCCTAACATTGGAGGCAAGGGGCGTTACGCGAGATGCGACGTGCCCGTCAAGATTGCCATTCGGCTTACCACAGTGAGCCGAATAAAAGTCGGCTGGACAACCTGTAGACTGAGGATCATTGACAAAGGTCCTCAGTGCTACAGGTGTCTGGAGTATGGGCACATTGCCCACAGCTGTAAGGGCCCGGACAGGTCAGGGAACTGTCACAGGTGCAGAAAAGGTGGGCATATCGCTAAAGAGTGCCCATCAAGGATGGACCCAACCCATCGCGAAGTCCTGCCCCCACCTCCGCGTGGTGCAGCCCGGGCAACGGACCCACCAGTGGGGTCCGGCTAACGGGGGAGGCAGTACCGCGCTGTGATCCGGCCCCGGATTAAGTTCGGGCCGAAGAACAGCACGGTGGCAGAAGTGCTAGAAAGCGACGTAGGCCGCCTCGAAGCAATGCTTAACGGCAGTCCCGGGGCGGTCTGCATGTAGTCGGCTGAAGGAAAAAAAAAGCGAGCGGAATCGCCCGCGCTGAGTCCGCTGCCGGAGAGTTCTCCTCCATTGCGTCATCCTGGCAAGAGGAGGGCGCCTTTGGGGGAAGAGGAAGAGAGCGACGACGAGGCCACGTTTGACGTCGGCCTCAATCACGTCGTTGCTCTCGCCAGAACAGCGGATGTCGAGGGGAGTCTGATGAACGAGGTCCCGGGTACCCACCTGGAGTATCTCGTTCAGCAGATCTCCCTCTCGTGCCAGCGAGCTGAGGAGCGCGGTGCGGCCATGCCGCAAGAGATGGCATGACCCGGCGGACGTGGCGCCTGCCACGTCGTCTATGATAGAAGGCATAGTCGCGCAAGTGGCTTTGCTTCGAGGGGTCATAGACAAACGCCGGGGTATGGGGGTGCACAAGGAGGTGCAAATGGCGACGAAGCGCCTGGAGGAGATCCTGGAAGAGGAGAAACGCAGAAGGGCGTCTCCGCCGACCAGGATCCACCAGGATGCTTCAGCGGAGTCAACTGCCGAGTCGCGGGCGCCGAAAGCATCTTCCCCGAAGACGGGCAAAGAAGCTTCGACGCAGGCTGTCGTCGATGACTCACCGGCCGATTTACCAAAGGGTCCAGACGAGACGAAGAAGAGGAAGAGGAAAAGAAAGAGGATACTGCCCGCTGCCGCAGGTATTGCCGCCGGCTCAGTCAGTGCGCCGGGTCGGGTGGACGTCCTGTAGACTGAGGATTCTCGAAAAGGGACCTCAGTGCTACAGGTGTCTAGAACGCGGGCACATAATTTACGCGTGCAAGGGACCGGACCGGTCGAAGGCCTGCTTCAGGTGTAAGAAGGAGGGGCACCTCTCCAAGGACTGCCCCGGAAGCGGAAGTAAGGAAAAAGGTCGGGCTTCAAAACCGACCAGAAACCAGAAGAAAGAAGACGGCCTACTCCCACCTCCACGTGGTCCAACCCGGACAACGGACCCTCTAGTGGGGTCCGGCTAACGGGGGAGGCTACGCCGTGCTGTGATTCGGCTCTTGTGTAAACTTGGGCCGTATCACAGCGCGGTGGTATGAAGTAGAGAAGGCGACGTGGGCCGCCCTGAAGCAATTCCTCACGGCAGTTCCAGGGCGGTCCACACAAAAGTCGAAGAAGGAGGAAAAAAAAAACAAAAGGGGGTTGCCCTCATAGCCAGTCCCTCTGGCCAGTGAGCGACTAACTTCACTGGTTGCGTTACCATAATTCTCCGTTCTCACCCAAACGCTNGGCTCGCTGTCCGCGACCGCTTATTCGTCAGTCCAAATGAATGGACTGCTTATTTCGCGGCTAACCTGCATATCTGCAGGCCGTTCCTCTATCCGCAACCTGAGGACGCGCCCGATTCCCCGAGCTAGGGCGACTGCGCTCGTGCCGACGTTTCGTAGCCCCGTAGAGCCCGATCACGCAGACACTGTAGCGCAGCGCAACGGATCCAAGCCGGCCCTGGAGTCTCCGAAACTCCTGGAACGGTAACCGTATTTTTAAAATGGTGTCCTTCCATGCTTGGTTTTTACGGGTGTCCTTCCCTGCGTTTTACCTACCGCCAGTGGATTTGTTTTCGATGTTACCTTCACCTAGGTGGTTGCCTTACCAGGCTATCGGGCCCACCCACCCGTTATAAGATTACCCTCGATCGCTACCGCTTATTCGTCCACTCTAGGAGTGGCTTATATCACGGCTACCCTACATATCTGCAGGGTTAACGAGCGAACGAGGGGCTCGCTGTTCGCGACCGCTTATTCGTCAGTCCAAATGAATGGACTGCTTATTTCGCGGCTAACCTGCATATCTGCAGGCCGTTCCTCTATCCGCAACCTGAGGACGCGCCCGATTCCCCGAGCTAGGGCGACTGCGCTCGTGCCGACGTTTCGTAGCCCCGTAGAGCCCGATCACGCAGACACTGTAGCGCAGCGAAACGGGGCGGTGGCCACCTCCTGGGTGGTGAATTNCGAGGGGCTCGCTGTTCGCGACCGCTTATTCGTCAGTCCAAATGAATGGACTGCTTATTTCGCGGCTAACCTGCATATCTGCAGGCCGTTCTTCTATCCGCAACCTGAAGACGCACCCGATTCCCTGAGCTAGGGAAACTGCGCACATACCGACGTTTCGTAGCCCCGTAGAGCCCGATCACACCGACACTGTAGCGCAGCGAAACGGGGCGGTGGCCACCTCCTGGGTGGTGAATACCTCCACCGACACCTCGTCCCCGAACGCCAGGGAGGCAGGGGCGGATGTGTCGGAAAAAGCGTGTCTGGAAGCCGGTGGACCGCGGAGCTTCCGCATAACGACTCGATTGGGTTTCCTCCACGGGTCGTGATCCACCGACTTCACGAGTTCGGCCCAGCACTTCGCTTTAGCCTGCCTGATAGTCAGCTTCAGCTCTTTGCGGGCCGACCTCAGCGCCTTCCTCGGGTCCGGGGATTCCGGG
Organism: Daktulosphaira vitifoliae; assembly: GCF_025091365.1. Taxonomy (NCBI): domain Eukaryota; kingdom Metazoa; phylum Arthropoda; class Insecta; order Hemiptera; family Phylloxeridae; genus Daktulosphaira; species Daktulosphaira vitifoliae. The sequence goes on from NW_026099574.1 coordinate 3,178,722, forward strand.
TCCCGCGGCCAACGGTTGGAGTGCGTCAAGGCCCTCCTGACCCTGACGCACTCCTCACGCTAGGCCGCGACCTTACTATTCCACCAGTGGACTGGCGGACCGCGAGTTGACGGCGGTCTTTTGGCCGGTAGCGCGAAGTCGCAGGCTGCGACCACCCTCTGGTCCAACTCTTCCGCCGCTTCGTTCGCCGGGCGGGGTGTCCTCCAATATGATGCTGGGAGGGTGATCGTTGGGGAGATCTCCTTGCTTTTGGGACGCAATGAATCGTCCTCCCCCAGCTCAGCTACCTCCACCCCCATGATTGGTCCCGAAGATTCCACCCTTGTCGAAGTACCCCTAGATGCGCCCCGCAATCTCTCCAGTATGGAGGGTTTTGGTGACGTATCTAGGGGGGTGGCCATCGTCAGTCCAAATGAATCCTTATTTCGCGGTTAACCTGCATATCTGCAGGCCGTTCCTCTATCCGCAACCTGAGGACGCGCCCGATTCCCCGAGCTAGGGAAACTGCACTCGCATGAGAAAATTTAATATTTATTTGTTGTTCGGGTTACCGTCTGGACTCCCAATTGAAATATTCGCACAGAGTCTTTCAAAATGTGTATAGAAGGTAGTAATTATATATAAAGAAATGAATTTAACACTTTCGAAATAATGCTAGTTATAAATATTACAATATATTATAAGATAAACATTAAGTTACAAAAGAAAAGTAAAAACCTAGCACAATAGTGGTGATGTTGCATATTAGGTCCAGTATAGATTTAATCAGACAGTGATTAAAATCACTATCATAAGAAACGCTTCGATGCAAATCTTTAGATAGTGTTTAATTCTAAAAAATTGATGGACAAAAGCAACATCAACTTCTATTTCCTTAATTATACCCAGATTAGTTTTTCTTTTAATTATATATTATATAAGTTTTAAAATTAATTGTTTTCAAATTATTCTTGATTTTGATTTTTAATATGTTAAAAGTAATCATTTTGAACGTACTTTTTTCGTCCTTTAAAGTGAAAGTTTTAATAGAACAATAGTCATGAGAGTCAGTGTATTCCCCAAATAAGATAACAAAATTTACCGATTTTTAAATTTGTAATTTTTTTGGAGATTTCCCCTATTTGCGGGGAACGAGGGAATTTTTTTCAATTTTTAAGAGTAATGTCTTCAACTAGATACGATTTGTGATCTTTTGACGTATTTTTGAAAGAAATCAGTCCAGTGAGAGCTGAGAAAAAGTGGCAACAGACATAAAAAAAAAAAACACATCATAGTAAAATGAATACCTTGTCAGCTTCGCATCCAAGCTAAAAAAAAATTGTTATGATTAACATACAATCAGGAAATTTTATAATTACTATTTACAGTACATTTATAAAAAAAGTTCGATTTTTTTTTCATTTTTATCGTAATAGATCACTTAAATAAAAATCATAGTAATCATTTCTGATTAACTTTTGGTGTTTAAAAAGATTCTACAATGGAAATATTCAGAATTTAATTGATTATAATGATTATATATCTAAAAAATCAATAAAAAAAAACCCAGCACATGGGGGTCGCGGCACAGTGGTTACGTGGCATAGTTGGATCAAGTATAATGATATCTGACAGTGATTAAAATCACTATCAAAAAAAAACGCTTCGATGCAAATCTTTAGATAGTGTTTAATTTTAAAAAATTGGTGGATTATTCCAAAAGCTTCATAAACTGCTAGTTCCTTATTAATATCCTGATTAAGACAAAGTATGTCGAATAAAAAAGAGATTATTAGAAAATAGTATTTCCCATAAAAAAATTATATTGATCAATACACTTTTCAATAAGTTATAGCATTATAATGTTAAAAATGTAAAAAAAAAAATTGAGAATTTTCACACAATAATAGCATTTGGTAGCCATTTTCACCTTGAAGATAAAATAAAGTCCGAAATTTTTTTTTTCCATGATAAAGTATATTACATTAGCTTTAATTTAAGATATATATAAAAGTGTCAGACTTTCCGGAACACTTTCAAAATTTAAGTTGAAAAAGTCAATTTTTTGTGAAAAAGTTGTCATTTTGAATCCCCCCCTGTAGGCAGGTAAAAAGTCAGATTTATAAAAAAAATATACCAAATGATAGGTAAAGACATCATGCATCTACAAAAAAAAGAATTATATTGATCCATACATCTTTCGAGAAGTTATAGCATTATAAAGTTAAAAATATAAAAAAGAATTTTTTTACAAAAATCGTATTTTTTTTATTAAGTTTAATGTCTGTTTTCACCATGAAGATAAAATAAAGTCCGAAATTTTTTTTTACCATTATAAAGTATATTACATTAGCTTTAATTTAAGATATATATAAAAGTGTCAGACCTTCCGGAACACTTTCAAAAGTTACGTTGAAAAAGTTCTACTTTCTATATGCATTTTTATGTTTTGAATCCCCCCTGTATTTAGGGAAATGGTCCGATTTAAAAAAACAGTATGTCGAATGAATGATCTATATAAATACTACATCTCATAAAAAAATTGTAATGATTCATACATTTTTCAAAAAGTTATAGCATAATAAAGTTAAAAATGGAAAATACAAAATCGAAAATTTTCACACAAAAATAGCATTCGGTAGCCATTTTCACCATGAAGATAAGATAAAGTCCGAAATTTTTTTTTTTCATGATAAAGCATATTACATTAGCTTTAATTTAAGATATATATAAAAGTGTCAGACCTTCCGGAACATTTTCAAAATTTAAGTTAAAAAAATTAATTTTTTGTGAAAAAGTTGTCATTTTAAATCCCCCCTTGTGGGCAGGTTAAGGGTTAAATTTATGAAAAAAATATACCAAATGAAAGGTAATGATATTATGCATCTATATAAAAAAGAATTATATTGATATGTTTATTTTTGAAAAAGTTATGGCACTTTTAAGTAAAAAAAATTGAAAAAATTTCGAAAATTAGCGATTTTGTGTCAAGGGCGGGGAGACAACCGATGACAACCGATTGTCTTATTAATAGTTGGACGGCTGATATCGAGAGAGACGCGGATGAGCGCCAGCCTAGAGCAAAAGGCGGTGCCGTGTCAAAATTAATAAATTACAAAGTAAAATTATTTACNCCTAGAGCAAAAGGCGGTGCCGTGTCAAAATTAATAAATTACAAAGTAAAATAATTTACTTTTAATTGTTTGTATGGAAAAAGCTAGTTAAGCTACTTTTTATTTGAATAAGGAATATTTTTTTGATTTTTAAGAGTAATAATTTAAACTAAATACGAATTGTAATCAATTGACGTATCATTGAAAAAAGTAGGTCTAGTGAGGGTTGGCAAAATAAATCGTAGCCACATAAAGACCCACATAGTAAAATAATATTAACATGAATATAAATTTCTTCTCACTAGGAGAGACTATAGTGATAGGATCCCTTATATTTATTGAAGTTTTTGATTCGAAATGAGATAAATATCAATTGATTTGAAAATTTTATTCTCATTCAAAAAAAAATGCAAAATATTAATTGCCATAGACGGATTTGATCCTCGTACCGTAAGCATGAAAGACACAAGTTTTACCGACTTGGTCTGTTCGTTGATTTCGTCGCTTGATAAAATGAGCTATTTAAGCTAACTCAAATTTTAAAATTACTTTTTCGATTTGAGAAAAATGAAAAAATTTTAAAAAGTTTAATTTCTTATGTGTTATGAACTTTATTCTATGTCAAATAAATTATAAAATATTCATAAAAGTCAGTGTATTGCTCTTATAAGATATTTTAAGATAAAATAAAATACATAACCCAGGATTTTAATACAAAAAAACATATTTTTTAATACGGTAGCCATTTTTGCATAAGTCGTCGGGACAAATTTTTTTTTTTTTAATATTATAGCACATGACATAAGCTTTAATTTGACATATGTTTAAAGGACACAGTATTTCTGGAACATTTTCAAAAGTTAAATTGAAAAATTTCTATTTTTTATACAATAATTCAAGTTTTGAACGCCTACTTTATAAGTGGAAATCATCCAACATTAATTAAAAGTATGTCAAATGAAAGATGTACTTATAATGTATTTAGGAAAAAAAAAAATGTGTGCCGATACATATATTTTTCGAAAAGTTATAGCATTTTTAAGTTGAAAATTGAAAATCGAAAATTTTAACACAAAAATAGCGTTTTTTTAACGACGGCAGCCGTTTGCATGCTGAAGATAAAGTGTCGGGACAAATTTTTTTTTTTTGTCATTTTATAGTACATAAAATAAGCTTTAATTTGATATATATTAAAAGGACGCAGTATTTACGGAACATTTTCAAAAATTAAGTTTAAAAAGTTAGTTTTTGTAAAAAAGTTGCTATTTTAAATCCACCTTGTAACCAGAATAAGACTACTAAAATAAATTTATCTTTTTATAGTAGAGAAATATAGTTTAGGTAACTGTCCCATAAAATTTTTTATAAAATATAAACTTTTTTACCTCTTTCCACTATAAGAAATTAATTTTAATCATAGTAACTATAAAACAATTTTATAAATTATACGATTTTTCATATCACAAAAAAGAAACTATAATGTAGAAACTATAAATATCATCTAAAAAATAGAATGATCATTGACAATATTGAAGTATATTATTCTATAGTTTTCTGTTTTAAAATAGGATACGCGAGTTTGAAAGCAATATGACTAATCATTTTTGGCAATCTAATGATAAAAACTTCAATGCTTGTTTTTTAAAACTTTTAAAGAAAATATTTGCAATGAATCTATAATCAATAACCATAATTTCCGAGAAAAAAAACATTTTTCTTTTTAGGTAAAAAAATTGTGTCTAAGTCAATCTTAAAAAGATTATTGAAATGTCGTATAAATTACTTAGTTAATTTTAGCTTCGATGCGAAGCTCAGAAGGTATTGGTTTTACTAAGATGTGTTTTTTTTTGTGTCTGTATACGCTCAATCTCAGCTCTCACTGAACCGATTTTGATGAACAATATGTCAAAAGATCACAAATCGTATCTAGTCGAAGACATTACCCTCAAAAATTGAAAAAAATTCCCTCGTTCCCCGTAAACGGGGGAAATCCCTCAAAAAATTACAAATTTAAAAATCGCTAATTTTCAATATTTTTTCATTTTTTTTTACTTAAAATTGCCATAACTTTTTTAAAAATGACCAAATCAATATAATTTTTTTTTTTATAGATACCTTAGATATTTTCCTATCATTTTATATAATTTTTTTATACATTTGACCCTTTCCCTGCCCACAGAAGGGGATTCNTTATATAATTTTTTTATACATTTGACCCTTTCCCTGCCCACAGAAGGGGATTCAAAATGACAACTTTTTCAAACAAATNGGGGGGTCAAAACTTTAAACATGCGTATTGTTACTAAGATATTTTCAATTTAATTTTTGAAAATGTTCCGGAAAGACTGACACTTTTATATATATCTTAAATTAAAGCTTATGTAATGTACTTTAATTTGAAAAAAAAAATTTGACCTCTGGACTTGTCTTCGTGGTGAAAACGGACATCAAAGTTAAAGAAAAACATACGATTTCCGTGAAAAAAATCTCGATTTTATATTTTATATTATTTAATTTATATTTTATATAACTTTTGGAAAAATGTATGGATCAATATTATTATTTTTTATAATAAATATTTATATATCCCTTTCATCTGGTACGCTTTTTTTGTAAATCGGATCATATCACTTTAACAATGGGGGTCATAACTTTAAACATGCGTATTGTTACTAAGATATTTTCAATTTAATTTTTGAAAGTATTCCGGAAATACTGACACTTTTA